>NC_066528.1:19150130-19165130 GCF_024679095.1 Eriocheir sinensis | reverse complement strand
TCCTTTTCCAATTCCTTTTCATATCCATTTCTCCTTTATCTATCTTCTTCCTCTTTCTTCTCTTCCTCCTCCTCTTCTTTCTCCTTCTTTCTCTTCCTCTTCCAATTCCTTATCATATCCATTTTTCACTTTATGTAACGTCTCCCTCTTCCTTCTCTTCCTCTTCTTCGTCTTAATCTTCCCTTCTGTAAAGTTTTTCTCTCATTTTTACTCTCTTTCCTATACTTAACTTCCTCCTCTTCTTCTTCTTCTTCTCCTTTTTCCTTTCTTCTCCTCTATCCTTTTCTTTTCTTTTACCCAATATTCATTTTCTTGATCATTTTCTTCTACTTTTTTATTTATTTATTCTTTTCCTCTTCGTGTTTTTTGTCTTTCTAATGAACATACTCTTCCTCCTCCTCCTCCTCCTCCTCCTCCTCCTCCTCCTCCTCCTCCTCCTCCTCCTCCTCCTCCTCCTCCTCCTCCCTACGTATACAAGCTTTATTCACTTAATTGGGCCTGGCAAAGAGAAGGGAGTATTGAGAGAGAGAGAGAGAGAGAGAGAGAGAGAGAGAGAGAGAGAGAGAGAGAGAGAGAGAGAGAGAGAGAGAGAGAGAGAGAGAGAGAGAGAGAGACACACACACACACACACACACACACACACACGAAAACAAAACAACCCTTCGACAATAATAACACCCAAGAGAGGAGGAGGAGGAGGAGGAGGAGGAGGAAGAGGAGGAGGAGGAGGAAGAAGGGACACCTGGACAACCACTTCAGGTAATTGCATAAGACCAACCATAACAACAGGTGGTGGTGGTGGTGGTGGAGGTGATGGTGGAGGTGGTGGTGGAGGTGGTGGTGGTGGTGGTGGTGATGGTGGTGGTGATGGTGGTGGTGCTTTCTCTGAACTTGACATATCAATAATTACATGATGTTGTTTCCTTAGTGAGCAGAGCGAGGAGGAGGAGGAGGAGGAGGAGGAAGGACGAAGAAGAAGAAGAAGAAAGAGAAGAACAGATATAAGGAGAGAGATGGGGAGGAAGAGGAAAATAGAAGAAGAACAAGAAGAAAGAGAAGAAGTAGAAGAAGAAGAACAAGAACAAGAAGAGAGATGAGGAGGAAGAGGAAAAGGAAGTAACAAAGAGAGATAGGAGAAGAAAAGAGGAAAGAAGAGGAAAGAAAGGAGAAGGAGGAAGAGAAGGAAGAGGAACAGGAGAGAAGGAAGGAACAAAGAATGACAGGAGAGGAAAAGGCGAAAGAAGAGGAAAGAAAAGGAAAAGGAGGAAGAAAAGGAAGAGGAAAAGGAGAGAAGGAAGGAACAAAGAGAGATAGGAGAGGAAAAGAGGAAAGAAAAGAAAGAAAAGGAAAAGGAGGAAGAGAAGGAAGAGAAAAAGGAGGAAGAGAAGGAAGGAACAAAAGAGAGACAGGAGAGAAAAAGGGAAAAGAGAAGAAAGAAAGGAAAAGGAGGAAGAGAAGGAAGAGGAAAAGGAGAGAACGAAGGAACAAAGAGAGATATGAGAGGAAAACAGGAAAGAGGAGGAAAGAAAGGAAAAGAAGGAGGAGGAAAAAAGGAAAGGAACAAAAAGATTAGGTAACGAAAAGAAGACAAAAAGAACGGAAAAGAAAAAAAATAGAAAAGAAACGGACAAAAAATTAGAAAATACAAAGTGGAATAAGGAAAAAAAGGAGGAAAACAACAACAGAAGTAATTAAAAAGAAAAACTGCATCTCTCTCTCTCTCTCTCTCTCTCTCTCTCTCTCTCTCGTTATTCCCTCTTTAAATTTCCTTTCTTCCTATCTTTCTTTCCTTCTCTCTCTTTCTCTCTCTCTCTCTCTACTTCTTTTTATTACTGTTCTCTACCTCTGCTCTCCCTCTCCCTCTCTCTCTCTCTCTCTCTCTCTCGCTCGTAATCATGGCACGCGAGAGGAAGGATTAAAGGAAAACAATACACGGTCGATGCGGGGTAGAACTTTATCAAAACGAACAATGCAAAATTAGGTCCTTTTTTGGTCCCCATGTACTCGTGCTAATGGAACAGGAGGAGGAGGAGGAGGAGGAGGAGGAGGTAGAGATGCAGAAACGTTGATACGAGAATAGAAGAAGGAAAATGAAGAGAATAAGAGGAAGAGGAAAGTTAAAAAAAAGAAGTCGAGATTATATGAGGAAGAGGAGGAAGAGAAGAAGAGGAAGAGGAGGAGGAGGAGGAGGGTATAAAGAAAACGATAACAGTATGAAAAGTAAAAAAAAAAAAAAGACAAAAAAGAAAGAATGAAGAGGAAGACAAGTTTAAATTTCTTCCTTCTTTCCTTCCTTCCTTCCTTCCTTCCTTCTTTCCTTCCTTCGCTTTCTTTGACTTCTCCACTCCATTCACCTCCTTCTCTTCTCTCCATCTCTCCTCCTCTTCCTTCCTTCCTTCCTCCTTCTCTCTCTTCTCTCCTAATATCCTCTCTCTCATTCTCCTCTTCCTCTCTCTCTCTTAAAACCTTCACAACGGCGAATTTATAACCTTAATTTTCCTCTCAACTTTTTTGTACCAACTATTCTCCATCCTCCTCCTCCTCCTCCTCCTCCTCCTATTCTTCCTCCTCCTCTTCAGTGCTTGGTGCTAACGAGTTTGAGGATTAAGATTACAACTCTCTCCTCCGAGGAATGCGAGTTGCGAGTTGAGGGAGACGAAGAAACGAAACACAAGGAAGGAGTGAACACGTAAAAGAGAAGGAAGAAGAGAAGGAGGAAGAGGATAATGATGTTGGAATAAGAGTAGAAAGAAAGAGGAAGAGAAGACACGATTTGAGGGATAATTATGAAGATGGGGGAAGATGCAGATAGTCTTAAGAGAAGAGGAAAGTGAAGATGCTTGGATAAGAGTAGAAAGAATGAATAAGGAAGAGGAAGGGAAAGGAGATGACTCGTGATAATTATGAGAATGAGGGAATGTGTAGATAGATGATGCTGGTGGTCTTTGGAAAGGAAGAAGGTGATAATGCTGGAATGAGAGTAGATAGAATGAAAGTAGAAAGAATGAATGAATAAGGAAGAGGAAGGGAAAGGAAATGACTCGTGATAATTATGAGAATGAGGGAATGTGTAGATAGATGATGCTGGTGGTCTTAGGAGAGGAAGATGATGATGCAGGGATAAGAGTAGAAAGAATGAATGAAGATGAAGAAGAAGGGAAAGAAAATGATTTGCAATAATTAAGATGAAGGTAAATGTAGGTAGACGATGCTGGTAAACGTTATGAATACGAGAACAGTTTCATCTTTTCTGTTGTTTTAATTACTGGTAACAAAAAATGAAGGAATTATGAACAAAACAAAATAAAACAGAGAAACACTACGATATTTACTGTACGACTATATCAAAACGTCGAGGTACAGATATGACTAAAACCGAGGTCGTGGGAGCTTCGGCCGTGGGAGGGACAGTCTCCCGCCATCACGAGGAGCTGTGCGGGGGAGCGCCAAAAATAAACCTACCTTTTTGGGGGAAGTTAAAAGGCGAACCCGAAATTTGAGGCTGTAAGAGACGCTTGGAGTTTTTAATACCACACGTAAGGTCTTCAAAGGTTCAAACGATAGCGGAGTTTTTGATACCACACGCAAGGTCTTCAAAGGTTCAAACGATAGCGGAGTTTTTGATACCACACGCAAGGTCTTCAAAGGTTCAAACGATAGCGGAGTTTTTAATACCACACGTAAGGTCTTCAAAGGTTCAAACGATAGCGGAGTTTTTGATACCACACGCAAGGTCTTCAAAGGTTCAAACGATAGCGGAGTTTTTGATACCACACGCAAGGTCTTCAAAGGTTCAAACGATAGCGGAGTTTTTGATACCACACGCAAGGTCTTCAAAGGTTCAAACGATAGCGGAGTTTTTGATACCACACGCAAGGTCTTCAAAGGTTCAAACGATAGCGGAGTTTTTGATACCACACGCAAGGTCTTCAAAGGTTCAAACGATAGCGGAGTTTTTGATACCACACGCAAGGTCTTCAAAGGTTCAAACGATAGCGGAGTTTTTGATACCACACGCAAGGTCTTCAAAGGTTCAAACGATAGCGGAGTTTTTGATACCACACGCAAGGTCTTCAAAGGTTCAAACGATAGCGGAGTTTTTGATACCACACGCAAGGTCTTCAAAGGTTCAAACGATAGAGGAGTTTTGGATACCCCACGCAAAGTCTTCAAAGGTTCAAACGATAGCGGAGTTTTTGATACCACACGCAAGGTCTTCAAAGGTTCAAACGATAGCGGAGTTTTTGATACCACACGCAAGGTCTTCAAAGGTTCAAACGATAGCGGAGTTTTTGATACCACACGCAAGGTCTTCAAAGGTTTAACCGAAAGGGAAAAGGAGAAGGGGACGAGAAAAAGCGAAAATACGTGGAATCTGTAACGCGGGAAAACACAAAGACTTTTCCTACTTACTTTTGGTGAACGATAGCGGTGTTGCGGCCTTGGCTCTTCGCCTTCTCGTAAGTGCGCCTCGCCTCCTCCTTCTCCCTCACCAGACTCGTGTAGTTTTTGCCTCCAGCCTCTCTGTGTGGGGAAGGAGAAAACACGACTTTAGAGAAGGTGGCGACGCTGGGACACATTTGAAACGCATCTTAGTTATGGGTAGAGACTGCATCATTATGGGAACTTGAAATGGGGGAAGAGGAGGAGGAGGAAGACGAGAGAAGAGAGAGACGAGACAAGAAGAAAGAATAGGAAAGGAAAGAAGGACTAAGGAGGGAAAGGAGTGGACAAGAAGAAAGGAAAATAAAGAAAAAAGACAAAAGGGAAAAGGAAACGAGAGTAGATAAGAGAAAGGAAGAAAAAAAACTGACGAAGGACAAAAGAAGGAAAGGAGGAAAAAGAGTCGACAAAAAGAAAGGAAAAGAAGGAAAAAAAGAGGAAAGGGAGAAGAAAAGGAGAATAGATAAGAGAGGAGAAAAAATGACTAACTACGAAAGAAGAAAAGGAGGAAAAATAAGAGATAAGTAATACAGAACCAGAGACGAAGATGAAACAGAGAGAAAGATGAAAAGCAGAATAAAAAGGAGATACGATAGAAGACCAAAGAGAAGTAATTAACCACAGATGGAAGAAGGAAAGAAGGAAAGGAGAAAGGACAAGAAAGCACTAATATAGAACCAAGGAGACGGAGGTGAGCACAGGAGGAAGGAGACACGGTGTAACAAGAGACCGGTAGGAGAGACATGTTAGTTGATCGACCAAGGACATGGGCTTCAGGAAGGGCAAAGAAAAGGGAAAAATACCTGCCAGCGATGAAGCCACAGCCGGACAGGTTAATTAAGGGAGGAGGCAGGTGCGAAGGAGAGGAGGGAGAGGTGGGAAGAAAATAAGAGAGTGCGAAGAACGGGGGAATAAGAAGACGAGAAGAAAGATGGGAAGAAAAGAAGACTGATAATGAAGAGGAGGAAGAGAAAACAACGATATTAAAGAGAAGCTGTGAAGAAGGGGAATTAGAAGATGGAGAGAAAATAAGACTGATAAAGAAGATGAAAGAGAGAAAACAAAAATAAGGTGATATGAAGAAGGGGAAGAAGATGGTGGTAGGAAAATAAGCTTGATAATGCAAAAGAAAAGAGAGACCAGAGAAAACAAACAGGTCTGTGGAATAACACACACACACACACACACACACACACACACACACACACACACACACACACACACACACACACACACTGGAACAGAGAAGAGAAAGGGGAGACCTAATGCAAATTTATACACTATTGATTCAAATGGAGGAACAAGACAACGATGAGTTACTACTAAGAGAAGGAAGAAACGTCACCAACACACGAGGACACAGTAAAAAGTTGAGGAAAGGAAGATGCCTGAGAGACATTAAGAAATATGGCTTCCCGCAAATGAACATAGAGGTTTGGAACAGAGTAAGTGAGGATGTAGTATCGGCGAAGAGAGTGCACAACTTTAAGGAAAAGCTGGGCAAATATAGATAAGGAGACGGGACCACACGAGCGTAAGCCCAGGCCCTTCAACTAGGTAAACACACACACACACACACACACACGCACTACCCCCCACTCCATCCCTTCCCCCCACACTCCTTCCTCAAGCCTCTGATAACGCCAATCTTAAGATGCTATTTTGTTTTAGGGGGAAACTCAAGCGTCCTGAAGCCGTGCCATTCATCCAATAAACGAGAGGAGGAGGAGGAGGAGGAGGAGGAGGAAGAGGAGAGCTTTGATAAGAATTCGTCTTGCCCAGTTGAAGAAAATATCACACGTAGGAGCTAACAATCTCTCTCTCTCTCTCTCGACGCTGTGAAATAGTTTTATACAGCTGTGTGTGTGTGTGTGTGTGTGTGTGTGAGGAAGGGCTGCAGGAGATGGGCTTGACAGGAACAAACGCGTACACACACACACACACACACACACACACACACACACACACACACACACACACACACAGAATGGAAGTTTACGACAGTGGCTGCAACTAAAGGGAAACATGCTTGAACGCACCTCTTCCGGGACACACACACACACACACACACACACACACACACACACACACACTGATAATACACCAAAAAAAAAGAAGGTAATGCTAAACAATCAGTAACGAGAACATATAATAATAATAATAATAATAATAATAATAATAATAATAATGATAGTTACTCCCCATCGTCAAACATAAAAAAACAACACCTAATCCATATTCCCCTAAAAAAAGTAAGATCTCTAAAGCAAGTTCTCTCTCTTTCTAAATCCTCTATAGTCTTTACAGTAAAGAATACATTAAACCCTTCAAAAGATACATTACCACGCGTAGGACACAACAAAACCAACAGCGTCTTATACATATAGCCTTGAAAACAATAATAATAATAATAATAATAATAATAATAATAATAATAATAATAATAATAATAATAATAATAATAATAATAATAATAATAATTCTCTCCTTTCTCTTCTGCCTCTCTCCCTCTCTCTCCTCTTCCTTCCTTTCTTCTTCCTCTTCCATCCTTTCGTCTCCTCTTTCCTCCTTTCTCTTCATCTCCCCTTTTTCCATCTTAATAATAATAATAATAATAATAATAATTCTCTCCTTTCTCTTACGCCTCCCTCTCTCTCTCCTCTTCCTTCCTTTCTTCTTCCTCTTCCATCCGTTCTCCTTCTTTCTCTTCCTCTCCCCTTTTTCCATCTTCGTCATTCCTCCTTTCTCTTCCTTCTTCCCTCTAATGCATGTTCGCTTTCTGCCTGAATCCACACGGAGCCGCCGCGTTCTGGACCGTCCGCGCGCCTCTCCGACGACCTTCATGAGACCCCGGAGCTGCTTATCAGGCTTGTTTAGGAAGGGCCAAAGCGATACAAGAGCCCTCCAGGAAGCAAGCCATTCGCGTTAGTCTTGTGTGAGTGTGTGGGGGAGAAGGGGGACAGGGGGAGGGGGAGTGTGTGTGTGTGTGTGTGTGTGTGTGTGTGTGTGTGTGTGTGTGTGTGTGTGTGTGTGTGTGTGGAGGGGAGGGGATTTGTGTGTGTATTAGAGGTTGTATGTGTGTGTGCGTGTGTGTGTATTTGAGAATGTGCATATGTTTTCTTAATATCATTCTCTATCTATCTATCTGTCTATCTATCTATCTATCTATCTATCTATCTATCTATCTACATTTCCTTACCTTCAAACAGTTCCCAAATTCTAATCTCTTTTCAATTATTATTTTCTATAACTATTTTTCTTTCTTCCTTTTTCTTCGGCAAAGCTTTTTATAAATTTAGGAGGAGGCCCTTAACTGATAACGTGTGTGTGTGTGTGTGTGTGTGTGTGTGTGTGTGTGTGTGTGTGTGTGTGTGTGTGTGTGTGTGTGTGTGAGTGATGATGGTCTGCTTGCTTGCTTGCCTTCTCTCTCTCTCTCTCTCATTGATCCAACACCAACACTATCGGCATCATCAGCAGCAGGAGGTTGGTGCATATGTAGAACAAGTCTGGCCCGGGCGTGAACAAAGCGAGAACTCCCTCCTCCTCCTCCTCCTCCTCCTCCTCCTCCTCCTCTTCCTCTTCCTCCTCTTGTTCTTCTTCTTTTTCTTCTCTCCTCTTGGTTATTCTTCGGTCGGTTCCTTTTCTAGAGCTTTCGTGGGTCAGTGTGTGTGTGTGTGTGTGTGTGTGTGTGTGTGTGTGTGTGTGTGTGTGTGGTTTCCTATTTTTTTTCTAGGTTGTTTTGTTAGTGTCGTGTTAGTAAGTTTAGGTCAGTTTTTTTAAAATCTTTTTTAGGGTTTCAAAGGATTCCAAGATTAAAGGATTTCAAAGATCTTATTTATTCTTCTTCTTGTTCTTCTTGTTCTTGTTCTTTTCTACTTTTTCTTCTTCTTTTGTTCTCGTTTGCTGTTCTTAATCGTTGTTATTTCAAGGTTTCTGTTGTCAAGTGTTAGTGGATCAAGTTCGTAACGAGTCCGATTTGGGGGTTAAATGTGATGTCTTGTACGTCATTTTCCTTAGTTTTCTTCTTTGTTTCTGCCTATGTATGCATGCATGTGGATATGTATGGATGTATGAACGATTAGACTTGTAAGCATGTATATAGGAATGCATGAATGAATAGCTTGATGCATGTATATCTATTTGTATGAATGTCCCAAGCGTATGAATACAAGCTACAGTTCCCTACACTACCACCAGAGGGCCGGACACACAGACTTACCCCCCTAACATATAACATAAATGACAGACATGAAATTCTCGCGGTAAAATGACGCACGAATACACGTCAAAAAACCGTGACAATGGAACTGAATCCGGGACATGTGCGCTGAATACTGTACCGCGGCTTAGGAAGGATAGAGAGAGGAGGAGGAGGAGGAGGAGGAGGAGGAGGGATTATCAGGGAAGTTGTCAAGCTCTGAATAGAAGGAACACGCTGACAGGAGTTAGTCTTTCGCTATTGTTGTTGTTGTTGTTGTTGTTGTTGTTGTTGTTGTTGTTGTTGTTGTGCTCTGTGCGAATAGGTTCCGGGAAGGGATTGAGCGAGATAGCAATTTGAAGGAGATACTTGAATTTTCTGGAGGAGGAGGAAGAGGAGGTAGAAGAGGAGGAGGAAGAGTACGAATGTGAAGAGAAAGGGAAGACATAGAAGGAAAATAAGGAGAAAATAGTTGTAGTAGTAGTAGTAGTAGTAGTAGTAGTAGTAGTAGTAGTAGTAGTAGTAGTAGTAGCAGTAGAAAGACAAAGAGGAGGAGGAGGAGGAGAATGAAGAGCAGGAAGAGGAAGAGGAGGACGAGGAGGAGAAAGAAGAGGATTAGGAGGAAGAGGAAGAAGAGGAGGAGGAGAATGAAAATGAATGCAAGGAAAAAAATAAAGAAATGTGGAAGGAAGAGAATCAAAAACATCAAGAAGGAAGAGGAGGAGGAGGAGGAGGAGGGGAAGAAGGAAGAAGGAGGAGGAAAAGAAAGAACAGGAGGAGAAGGAGGAGAAAGAAAAGAAAGAGAAAGAGAAGGAAAAAGAGAAGGAAAGAGAAGGGCAGAGAATAAGAATGCAGGAAAAGTTATAAAGAGGAGGAGGAGGAGGAGGAGGAGGAGGAGAAACAGTATCAGTAGAAGAAAGACCAACAGGAGGAAGAGAAAGGGAAGGGAAAAAGAGAAGAAGGGGACAAATGAAAAATTGGAAGAGCAAAAGGAGGAGGAGGAGGAGGAAGGGAAGAATGAGCAGGAGGAGGAGGAGGAGGAGGAGGAGGAAGAAAAAAATAGTCGTAGTAGTTGAAGTACAATCATAAGGAGGAAGAGAAAGGAAGGGAAAAAGAGAAGGAAAGAGATGAAAAGTTGGAGGAGGAAGGAGGAGAAAGAATAGCAAGAGGAGGAGGAGGAGGAGTAGAAGTAGGAGGAGGAGGAGGAGGAGGAGGAGGAGGAGGAAGATTCGCTAGCTGATGGAGGAGCAGAGGCGACGTACATCCCGGGAATTGGACATCACGTCGTGTTTGAAATGGTGTTGGAATCCTTGTTTCATTGCGCTTTGTTACGCCTGACTCTTCCTCTAGAGCCCATGGAGGAAGAGGAGGAGGAGGAGGAGGAGGAGGAGGAGGAGGGAAGGAAAAGGAAGGAAGGAGAAGAGGAACCAAGTTGAGAGGCGTAAAGGAAAGGAGGAAAGGAGGGAAGGGAGAAGAAGTGGAGGAGGAGGAGGAGAAGGAGGGAAGGAAAAGAAAGGAAGGAGAAGAGGAACCAAATGGAAGGGCGTAAAGGAAAGGAAGAAAGGAGGGAAGGGAGAAGAAGTGGAGGAGATAAAGAGGAGAAAAGTGGATGGGTGTAAAGAAGGGAGGACGAGACGGAGGGAAGAAGAGAAGGAGGAGAGGAAGAAGAAGGAGGCAAGATGGAGAAAGAGGAAGAGAAATGAAGAAACGAAGGAGTAAGATAACGAAAAGAAGACAAATAACAGAAGAGAAGAAGAGAAAGTACGAGATAACAAAAGAGGAAGAGAAAGTCATAAAAAAAGAAGAAAAATCGAAAAGAAAAGCGAGACGGAAGGAAGAAAGGAAAGGAAAGGAGACAGGAAAAACAAAAGAGAAGAAGAAGAGGAAGTACTAGATAACGAAAGAGGAAGAGAAGGAGATAAAAAACAAGGAAAACCAAAAAGAAAAACGAGAAGAAAGAAAGGAAAGGAAAGGAGCGAAACAAGAAAACAAACAGAGGATACAAGAACCGAGAAAGTAGAAAGGGAGAGAAAACAAGAAAAAAATAAAGAAAGCTCAAAAAGAAAACAGGAAGCAAACAAAAACACAAGATGAAGAAAGAGGAAGAAAAGAAGGAAAACAGGGCAGTAGCGAAGCAAGAAGGAGGGCAGGGAGTCAGGGAGAGCGTGAGACAAGGGAACAGGCAGGAGATGCAAGCGTGTGGGTTGGTAACATGAGGGATTGGACTCACGAGGCGCCGGCAGACGTCCGCGCTTGCAAGAGGTTGGGACTAGACGAGTAAGGGGCGGCAGGTAGTGTGTCTAGGGAACTCTGCGGTGGTGTGAGTCTGTCTGTCTGCTGTCCGTCTTGTGTGTTGGTGGAGACGGAGGGAGGGAGGAAGAGAGAGATAGGTCTGTGTGTGTGTGTGTGTGTGTGTGTGTGTGTGTGTGTGTGTTAATTATACCCTCAGATGTGTTTAGTAAGATTGTAATGCCTTTTAATTTTCTCTTTAAAGGGGAAACTAAAATATAAAAAACTACTAAAGATGAAATTCAATAAGTGATACCAAGAATTTTTTTTTCGTTTTTTTTTCTGAATGTATGTAAATTTGATAAAGTTTCTCTCTCTTAATTCAATCTCTTAATCCCATTTTTCCTTTTCCGTCATAACCTCGAATCCTTTGTTGCTCTCTCTAGCTCTTCTGTCCCTTTCTCTCCTTCTTCATCTCAAGTTCTCCATCATCCTCTCTCTCCCTCTTTCTTCCTCTCATTAACCTTCTCTTTTTCTCTTTTCCTCAAGCCTCCTCTCTTCTCCTCTCCAGCATCACTCTTGACCCTTCCTTCCTTCATCCCTTCCATGTAACATTTTTCCCTTCCTCCCCTTCCTTCCGTCCGTTCCCAACCCTCCATCCTTCCTCTCCGATCCACTCCTCTCCATTCCTTTTCTTTACCCACCTTCGACCCTTTCTTCCTTCGTCCATTCCCTGTATAATTTTTCCCCTCCTCCCCTTCCTTCCGTCCATTCCCAGCCCTCCATCCTTCCTCTCCTATCCACTCCTCTCCATTCCTTTTCTTTACAAACCTTCGACCCTTTCTTCCTTCGTCCATTCCCTGTATAATTTTTCCCTTCCTCCCCTTCCCTCCGCCCACATCCGCCTCCATTAATTTAGGGATATGAATGCACTCCGTCGCTAATGCCGGCTACTCTCGTATATTAGTGTAGGTTTGGGTGCGTTTTTGAAGCTACGGTATACGCCCGCTCATGGCTCTTACCCTGATGTGACCGGAGACTTGCATTAATGAAGGGTAAGAGTTTGAATCATGTTGGCTTTTTTGGGGGGCGAGTGGGTGGGTTTAAATGCACTTTCTGACTGTGTGTGTGTGTGTGTGTGTGTGTGTGTGTGTGTGTGTGTGTGTGTGTGTGTGTTTATTTTTGTGGCTGTTTAGTTTGTGAATGTTTCTGTCTTTGTATGAATGTGTGTTTGTTTGTTTGTATCTGTTTGTCTGTCTGTCTTTTGTCTGTCTGTTGTCTCTTTCTCTTTTTGTCTATCATCCTCTCTCTCTCTCTCTCTCTCTCTCTGACTTCCAAAAAATATATCATAGACTTAAATAAAATAAATTAATAATAAAAAGAGAAACACGAAAAGACTTACATATTTACACAGAGGAGACCACCACCACCACCACCACCACCACCAACAACAACAACAACAACTTCATTCAACAACAAAAGGAAAAAATGGTCGCTATTCAAGACTCAAAAATGTGTTACAATGTCTTTTATTTTTGTCAATACGTCATGTTTTGTCCGTTGTGAAGGTCCATATGTGTGAGTGTGTGTGTGTGTGTGTGTGTGTGTGTGTGTGTGTGTGTGTGTGTGTGTGTGTGTGTGTGTGTGTGTGTGTGTGTGACAGGGTACAGTTTGGGTGCAAGGACCTCAATGGAATTCGAGGGAAATGGCCTCAATAGATCACACACTGCATGGAGATGACATGTTTCAATCTCAATCTTCACTCCAAGTCTTTCTAAACATCTTTATTTCTTTCTTTCTTCCTCTTTCTCTCTCCCCATCCCTCGTTTCCTAAGCCTTATCTCTCCATTTCTCTTCTTTTCCCTTTTCTCTTCTCTCTTCGTCTCGGTACCTTTCCCAATCCCTCTCTTAAAACGTGATTCAGTTCTCTTATCACATGACACAGAGAGAACAGAAACCTTACCGCTGAAAATACACTCTTGAAAACTCCTCTGATGTCACTAAGTCCTAATGCTTTCTCTCCCTTTCTCTCTACACTATTGAAGCTTGAGTCTCCTTCCCTCTTGAAGAAGTCGAAGGTTACTATAAGAAGGAAAACGTGGAGACAGCCATCAAAAACTGCCTCATTAAAAGCCTACTGATTTCCTTTACGATCTTAAGCTCTTTCTTTCTCTCTACCCTCTTGGAACTTGAGTCACATTCCCTCTTGAAGGAGTCGAAGTTACTATAAGAGATTAAAATAGAGAGAGAAGGATAAAAAACTAATGTAAACTACCCACTTCAAAATCCTCCTAATATCCTCTTTCAATCCTAAAGTTCTCTCTCTACCTTCTTGAAACTCGTGTCTCTTTCCCTCTTGAAGAAGTCAAAGTTACTATAAGGAAAGAGATTAAAATAGAGAGAGAAGGATCAAAAACTAATATAAACGGGTTTCTTGAAAATCCTCCTAATTTCCCTTACAATCCTAATGCTCTCTCTCTCTCTACCGTCTTGAAGCTCGCGTCTCATTCCCTCTTGAAGGAACCGAAGTTACTATAAGAGAGGTATAAAAAGTAGACAGAGGGATCAGAGACTATTGCAAAGTTTACTAATCAGCGTAATGTTAGAAAGGAAAGACTCGGGCGTGTGTTTACGAATTAACCTCCAGCTTTCCTTTGTGGTGATAGGTTCTCGTATTAGCTTAGTTTGGCTCGTCGAGATCTTAAGTGAAGGAAGGGAAGGGAAGGGAAGGGAAGGGAAGGGAAGGATAGGGAAGGGAAAGGAAGGGAAGGGAAGGGAAAGGAAGGGAAGGAATGGAAGGAAGGAAGGGAAGGGAAGGGAAATGAAGGGAAGGGAAGGGAAAGGAAGGGAAAGGAAGGGAAGGGAAGGAAGGAAGGAAGGAAGGGAAGGAAGGAAGGGAAGGAAGGAAGGAAGGAAGGAAAGGAAGGATGGGAGGGAGTTGGTTCTTGAGTATGTTTTGGCTTGTTATTGTTGTTGTTGTTTGTGGTGGTGGTGGTGGTAGTGTTGTTTTTGTATAATTGAATTGTTGTTGCTGTTTCTGATGGCGTTGTTGTTTGTGACCTGCTGTTATTGTTTGTAACCGTGTTTGTTGTTTGTTGTTTCATGATAATTTTGTTGTTTTTTGCTGATTACACTGTTATTAGTTCTCTCTTATTCCTACATTCTTATTTTCTCTACATATCATTTCTATCTATATATCATCATCAGTTCTCCTTTCCCTTCCTTTATCTCACATATTTCTTCTCTCTGGGCCATTTCACATACTATACTTTATATATTTCGTTTATTTGACCAAGTATTTTCTCTATTCTATTGTATTGTATTCTGTTCCTTTCTTTTTATTTTTCATTGATCTCTCTTTATCCACAATCAATTATTTTATCTATGCTATTTAGCGTTCTTCTGTTATTTTACCTTTTCTTTCTAAGTCTTTCTCTCTCATCAAACTATTTTTACCTTTTCTCCCTATGTCTTTCTCTCTCATCAAACTATTTTTACCTTTTCTCCCTATGTCTTTCTCTCTCATCAAACTATTTTTACCTTTTCTCCCTATGTCTTTCTCTCTCATCAAACTATTTTTTACTTTTCTCCCTATGTCTTTCTCTCTCATCAAACTATTTTTAACTTTTCTCCCTATGTCTTTCTCCCTCATCAAACTATTTTTAACTTTTCTCCCTAAGTCTTTCTCCCTCATCAAACTATTTTTAACTTTTCTCCCTATGTCTTTCTCTCTCAACAAACAATTTTCTCTATTCCACTATTTCGCTATATCATTTTCCTAAGCCTCCTCTCTCTCCATATCCTATTCTCTCTCTCTCTCTCTCTCTCTCTCTCTCTCTCTCTCTCTCTCTCTTTCCATAAGCCTCCTCTCTTCTCCTCTCCAGCATCACCTTTGACCCTTCCTTCCTTATATTCAACAACATTCCCCTTCTCTCCCTCCGCCTCAAACTCTCCCTCTCGCATCACCTTTCCCTTCCCTTCCTTCACCTCACCCCTCGCGCACAGGTTCCCGCGGTCTGTATGTATAGCGCGTCGGTGATATGTTAGGTCGAGGCGATCAGTATTCATGGCGCGGCTGGCGGGCTATTCTGCCGATACGGGCCGGGCCGAGAGGTGATCATATTTAAAGT
>NC_066528.1:19107630-19147630 GCF_024679095.1 Eriocheir sinensis | reverse complement strand
ACAAGTGGACAGACAGGCGGCGGTCGAGTGGGGAAGTAGAAAGACCTTAGAAGAGGGAAAAGGTGGAAGAACAGAGAGCTTGGAAGATGGGAAAGATGAATCAGAATAAAAGGAGGGAGGAAATAGACAGATAAACAGATAGACGGAAGAGTTGAAGGAGAATAAAAAGAGGGGGAAGAAGAAAGACCTTAGAAAATGGAAAGGGTGGAACAAGAGAAAATTTAAAAGATGGAAAAGATAAATGAGAATAAAAGGAAGAAAGAAATTGACATATAAACAGACAGATATATAGATTCATAGGTAAGTACGAGACCCAGGTAGGCAGATGGAAGATGGAAGAGGTGGAAGAACAGAAAACTTAGAAGATGGAAGAGATGAATAAGAATAAAAGGAGAGAAGAAATTGATAGATAAACAAATAGCTAGATTCATAGGTAAGTTATATACCCAGGTAGGTCCACAGGTAAGGTCCACAAGGTACAGGCCAGGTAAGGTAGAAGGGAAGTAGAAAGACCTTAGAAGATGAAAGAAATTAATGCGAATAAAAGAAGGGAAGAAATTGATATATAAACAGAGTGATATATAGATTCATAGGTACGTATTAGACCCAGGTAGATACACAGGTAAGGTCCACCAGGTACAGGCCAGGTAAGGTATGGAAGCCTGACCTTTATTGTGTCAGGAACTCATCTCTGTTCCCATCAATTCGCCGCGCGCCGCCGCCCCGTCAATTACAAGACTTTTACGCGCTTTTAATGCCTCCGAGAAAGGTATATAGTGACTCTCTCTCTCTCTCTCTCTCTCTCTCTCTCTCTCTCTCTCTCTCTCTCTCTCTCTCTCTCTCTCTGTCTCTCTCTCTCTCTCTATCTCTATCTCTCTCTCTCCTTTCTCCTTCTCCTCTCATCTCTCTCTCTTCTCTCTCTTCAGTGGTACTTTTATCATCACTACTACTACTACTACTACTACTACTACGACTACCACTACTACTACTACTACTACTACTATTACTACTACTTCCATCACCATCATCATCAGCAGCAGCATCTCCAAGGTCACAGTTGCGGATAAAAATTGCTTCACTGCGGAGAAGAGGAGGAGGAGGAGGAGGAAGAGGAGGAGGAGGTTTGAGTTGCGGATGCTGGGAAGAAACGAGCCAGTAGGGAGGAAAAAATGATGGAGGAGGAGGAAGAGGAAGAGGAGGAGGAGGAGGAGGAGGAAGGCGGAGGAGGAGAAAAAAGAAAAGAGAATGTTGATAAGAAAAAAAAGAAGAAAGTTAGAGAAAAAGAAAAAAGGAAAACGACACACACACACACACACACACACACACACACACACACACAGCCACCCCCCCCCCTCCCACCCACAACGCCTCTCACCCACACACAAGAACTATAAATCACCAAAAGAA
This sequence comes from Eriocheir sinensis, assembly GCF_024679095.1. Lineage (NCBI taxonomy): Eukaryota > Metazoa > Arthropoda > Malacostraca > Decapoda > Varunidae > Eriocheir > Eriocheir sinensis. The sequence continues at coordinate 19,146,223 of NC_066528.1, read as the reverse complement.
AAAAAAACGCTTAATTTTCATCTCCTCTTTTAACCATTTATATTACAGTACCAGGGAGGGAAGGAGGAGGAGGGGGAGGAGGAGGAGAGAAGCTGGGCAGGGGAGACAGACAGAGGGCAGGGCAGGGAGAGCAAGGTTCCGCAAGCCCGTCTCGTGAATTATAGAATTATACTTTCAGATGTAATTTTCTCTGACGTATAATTCTGGTGCAGTTAACCCCTTAGGTCCTGGTCTCATGGGGGAGGGGTCGAGGCACGGGTGGGGAGAGGGAGAAGGTGGCAGATGGGTGAGTTAGGGGAGGGGGGATGACCAGTGGGGAGGGTGCTGGGAGAGAAGAGTGGAAAGATTGCAACGAGGGTGAGAAGACGGACAGGTTGGGTCGCAGCGTGCCAAAGAGATGATGCTGGGGCGAGAGAGTCTAGTTTGGTATTATAAGACATTCGCTTCTCACATCAGTTATTTCTAAAGGTCAAAGAGGGGGTCAGTCAGGTTCTAATGAGTGTTTCTTCAGGTTCATGGTACAGAAGAAGACTCACACTACCACCAGGGTCATAGAACTACCCTTGGAAATGCCCACAACTCCTACGAAAGCCTTGTCAAATATGCGTTCTTGGGATGCGATTTGTCTTGGGGCGTATTACTAAAAAATTCGTCGCTAAAGTTCACATATTTGACAAGGCTTTCGTGGGAGTTTTGGGCATTTCCAGAAGTAGTTGTATGACCCTGGTGGTAGTGTGACCCTTCTTCTGTAACATGAGCCTAAAGAAACACTCATTAGAGCCCGATTGACCCCCTCTTTGACCTTTAGAAATAGTTGATGTGAGAACCGAAAGTGTCATAATACCAACCTCAGTGTTACTTTACTTTACAGGAGCTGCTTTGTGTGAACCGCCTGGCCGTTTGCAGCCTCCTGATGTCCTTATGTCCTCAGGTCCTTCTCAAGCTCTAGAATAACTGAGTGAATCTTCCTCTCCTTCTAAGTCCTGCCTAACGTCTCCTGCTGGTATATCCCCAACTCCATGTCCTCATCGTCAGGTATCTCGTTATCTCTATCCGTGAGGCGAGGCACTGAAGGCTCCATCGCGCCCTGTACTCCGAGGAACACTGCCGAAGACTCATCCTATTACCACCGTCTGGCCCGCACCGAGCCCTCCAGCCTGCCTCAGCTAAGCCTCCTCCTCCTCCTCCTCCTCCTGCTGCACCACACGCCCCGAGATTCACGCAAGACGAGGCGGATTAAGTTAAGTCAATTTGGCTTCGCCCGTGTTGCTGCATTCCATGAGGGTCTTCTTGCCTTGGTTTGCTTTGAGTTGATTTGGGGTTGCTTTGGACTTTTTGGGGGGCTTTTTTGGGGGTTCGCTTTGGGCTTTGGGGGCCTTTTCTGGGCTTGCTTTAAGTTGCTTTGGGCTTGCTTTGGTCTTTTGGGGGCTTGCTTTGAGGTTGCTTTGGGCTATGGAGCTTGATTTGGGCTTCCTCTGGGCTTCTGAGGGCTTTTGGGGGTCTTTTTTGGGTTGCTTTGGGGTTGGGCTTTTTAGGGCTTGGTTTAAGCTTTTGGGGGCTTTTTGGGCTCCTTTTAGGCATGCTTTTCTTTATCTTGTCTCTCTCTCTCTCTCTCTCTCTCTCTCTCTCTCTCTCTCTCTCTCTCTCTCTCTCTCTCTCTCTCTCTCTCTCTCTCTGTGTGTGTGTGTGTGTTTCCTAATGAGGTGTTGTCAAGGCTGTCTCAGTGAAGTGAAAAGAATATTGAAAGAAAAAAACAAACTGAAAGGAACGAGCAAATAATGAAAAGAAAACACCCAGAAAAAAACATATTGAAAGAAGTGGAATTAAAAGCGATTTCCTGGTCATAAGCTTTTGATCAGAGGCTGTTTACAGACTGACACACACACACACACACACACACACACACACACACACACACATACACAAACACCCACACATACATTATCCCACCCATACACAAACAGGCGCCTCACCCCTTAACATACACATACACACACACAAACACAGTCACCTCAACCCCCCCCCCCCTAATAAACACAAACACACACAGTCACCCTACCAGTTAACATACACAAACATAGACAATCACCCCTCACCCCTATCATACACAAACAAACAGTCACCCCACCAGTTAACATACACAAACATAGTCACCCCACCCGTTAACATACACAAACAAACAGTCACCCATCACCCTCTAATATACACAAACAAGAACAACAATGGCGATGGCGATAACGGAAACAATGTGAAAAAGATCAATGGCGATGGCGATAACGACAAGAACAAGGACAATGGCGATGGCGATAACTAAAACAATGGCGATGACGATTTCAAAAACAAGAACAATGGTGATGACGATAACGCAAACAAAAACAACAGTGGCGATGACGATAACGCAAACAATAACAACAGTGGCGATGGCTATAACGCATACAAAAACAACAATGGTGATGACGATAACGCAAACAAAAACAACAATGGCGATGACGATAACGCAAACAAAAACAACAATGGCGATGACGATAACGCAAACAAAAACAACAATGGCGATGACGATAACGCAAACAAAAACAACAATGGCGATGACGATAACGCAAACAAAAACAACAATGGCGATGACGATAACGCAAACAAAAACAACAATGGCGATGACGATAACGCAAACAAAAACAACAATGGCGATGACGATAACGCAAACAAAAACAACAATGGCGATGACGATAACGCAAACAAAAACAACAATGGCGATGACGATAACGCAAGCAAAAACAACAATGGCGATGACGATAACGCAAACTACATCAACAATGGCGATGACGATAACGCAAACAAAAACAACAATGGCGATGACGATAACGCAAACAAAAACAACAATGGCGATGACGATAACGCAAACAAAAACAACAATGGCGATGACGATAACGCAAACAAAAACAACAATGGCGATGACGATAACGCAAGCAAAAACAACAATGGCGATGACGATAACGCAAGCAAACACAACAATGGCGATGACGATAACGCAAGCAAAAACAACAATGGCGATGACGATAACGCAAGCAAAAACAACAATGGCGATGACGATAACGCAGACAAAAACAACAATGGCGATGACGATAACGCAAACAAAAACAACAATGGCGATGACGATAACGCAAGCAAAAACAATGGCGATGACGATAACGCAAGCAAAAACAATGGCGATGACGATAACGCAAGCAAAACAACAACAGCTACAACTACCACAGCATTAAGAACAATTACTCAGATCTGGTAACACTGGGTGGAACACGAGAGACAATGGCACCGGGGTATGCACTTCCTCTCCTCTCTCTCTCTCTCTCTTGATGTGACTCCCTCTCGGTTGACTGATTCACAACGAGGCTGGCGAGGCGTGAAGGATCATCAGTCACTCACGACGCTCAGGTTCCCGGGGAGCGATCAATCATGGGAGTGTGTAGCTTATTTTTGGTGCTGGTAGAGAGGGTGTTTTGGGCGCGATTTGGCGTGTCACGTGTTTAGCGGGGATTACAGATGCGATGGGGACTTTGATATTTAGAATGGAAAAGAATGCAGATCCGATGGGGACTTTTATATTTAGAATGGAAAAGAAGTGAAGGAATATCGTTTTCCTTCTTATCTGTCTATTAGGTAAAACGAGGTGTTCAAAGGAGTAACGCAACGTAAAGTCTTGTTAAATATATTGTAATGTGTTTGTTTAAATTAAGATTCTGGATTATCTCTCATCTGATGAACTAAAACGAGAAAATAGTTGAGAGGAGAATCAAAAAGAGTAATGTTTTGAGAAGTATAATGCTTAGGTCTTTCTTCTTAACGCGAGATTTGGGATTAATGAGAGAAAACAAGAGAAGAGTTGGAAGCAAAAATATCATATGAAGCTACTTCTTAAAACGTTTTCATCCTCAGAGCCTCCACTTAAAACGATATATATAAAAAATGAAAACGAAAACAAAAAGAAAACGAAAAAAAAAAAAAAGAAACACTGCCTACTTCTATCACCCCTCACAACACACAAGAAGGAGAACAAAGAACCAAATCACACAAAAAAGGCCATAAAAAATAAAAGAATCCCCCCTTAAGGAATCGTATCCAGGTTGGTCGGTCCGTACGGTAACGAGACAAATCCTATTAGATCTTCCCGGTAAAGCCTCGCCAGGGGATGCTTCGCTAAATTATGAGGCAGGAACAATTTTTTTCCGAGTTAATCTTCAGGTCTTCATTAGACGAGAGTTCTCTTACCTACGATGAGGCTTAAGGAGGAGGAGGAGGAAGAAGACTGATGAAGACAGGTGAGTGGAAGGAAAGGGAGATGGAGGATGGGTAAGGTAGAGGAGGAGGAAGAAGGTGGGTGGAAGAGGAGTGCGTGGGGGGACAGAGACTTAAGTTAAGTAAGGTAAGGTAAAGTTTGGGGCATATTCATGAGCTGCGCGTGGCCTCTGTGCTCATCTCCGTAATCTTTTATTTACGTTTTTCGGCCCATGACGCCGGTAGGCATTTTCTAGGTGGGGCCTGATGGTCAGCCCCAGGGAGATGTGGCGCAGGCAAGTGTTTATAGTGGCGCCGTCTTGCTTGGCTCATGATTCCCCCAGGAGAATCTTGAGTCCGGGTTGATAGGTGGCCCCAGGGAGATGTGGCGCATGCAAGTGTTTATAGTGGTGCCGTCTTGCTTGGCTCATGCTGCCCCCAGGAGAATCTTGAGTCCGGGTTGATAGGTGGCCCCAGGGAGATGTGGCGCAGGCAAGTGTTTATAGCAGCGCCGTCTTGCTTGGCTCATGCTGCCCCCTGGAGAATCTTGAGTCCGGGTTGATAGGTGGTCTTCAGGACAGCATGTGGGTAGTCTTAAGCCACTCGGCGGTGACTGAAAAATCCCATATGTAGCGGCGGACAGAACTCGAGCCCACGCTAACCACGCAGATGGATAACAGATACGTAAGAAGGGAAACATTCTAGTGGAAAGAAAGTTGTAGATATGATGTAGGTGGAAAATTGGTAAGCAGAAGATAAGTAGTTTTAAAAGAAATGGATTTAAGGGAAGTGATTTAAAGGAAACTGAGTGTAAAAACAATTAAGTGAAAGTAGAGGAGTGAAGGACAGATGGATAGCAGTTACGCGAAAAGGAAAACAGGCTTGTGGAAAGAGAGTAAGAAGATTTGATGTAGGTGGAAAATTTGTAAGTAGAAGATAAGAAGCTGGAAAACAAGTGGATATTAAGGAAGTGAAATAAGGAAAACTGAGTGAAAACAAGAGAAAATAGGAGTGAAAGACTTATTCAACACTGCGATCCCGTTTTCTTCGCCTTTTTCAGCGTCTACTCCGTCAATTAGGAAGGGAGGCTACGATATTTTTTTCCTCCCTTACTTTTCTGGCTTCCTTGATTTTTTGCGCATCGTCTGGAGGGAAGGAACAAAGGAAAAAGAAAGACTAGAAAAGAATAGGTAGTTCTTTTAATTAAGGACTCTCGCTGGCACTTTTTATAACTTGTCTGTGTTTTTTATTTCCATTGATTTTTTGACCTTTTTTTTTTTTTTTTTTTTTTTTTGAGTTTGGAGGAAAGATACGGCTAAGATCAGAGACATTTTTCATCCTATCTTTTTTTCTTCCTGTTTAATAAGGGACTTTGCTTCATTATCTTTTCCTCTCTCACTCTCTATTCTTCTTTGTAAACTGTACTTTATCGACTTTATCTTTCTATGTCTTTCTCTCTTCCTTTCTTTTCTTTTTTTCTTGTATCTAACATATTTCTTAGCCTTAGTCTTGGAAGGAAAGGAAAAAGGAGAGATGGTACTGGTTTTTCATTTAATATATTGTTCTTTTTCTATTAATAACTCGTGATTTCTCTGTCTTTATATCTCTTTGCTATTTTCTACTTATTTTCTGAACTATAACACATCTCCTTGCGTATGAGTTTGGAAGTAAAGAAAATGTGATATATTGAGTAGCGGGCTTTTTTTTTTGAGTAGCAGGCTTTTTTTCATTATTATTTCCTTTTATTTTGTCCTTGAACTGTTTCCTTTACTTTAAAAAAAAATTATCGGCTAGTATGTTCGGAGATGAGCACCGAGGCAACGCGGAGCTATAGGATATACCCACAGCTTTACCATCACATTCAATACCTACAAAACCTCCTTCGCCATAGGTTGAGCAATACGATGAAGTCTACGGTAATTTGCATGAAGATTTAAATAAGTACAGGTGGATATGTAATTACTAGACCCAGGTAGGTAGATGGAAGATGGAAGAGGTGGAAGATGAGAAACTTTAGAAGATGGGAGAGACGAATGAGAATAAAAGGAGATAAGAAATTGAAAGATAAACAGACAGATAGATAGATAGATAGCAAGGGGAAAACATTACAGAATCTACATCAAAACAATCACTAAACTAACACCATACAACGCTGATAAATCTACGGTAAGTTGCATGAAGATTTACATAACAACACCTGGATCCCCTTCTTCTTCTTATACGATTAAAAAAAAAAGGAAAAAAACTAATGTAAACAAGAATATTCAAGCCCTCAACTAAGCACCTTTCACTTTCTCTTGTCTCTGCTCGTAATGGTCAGAGAGGAGGATGAGAAGGAGAAGGAGGCGTCGCGTGCTAGGGCCGTGAAGTGCGTGTGTTAGGGCCATCAATTACGGTCTAGTTCTTAAGAGTAACACCGCGCGGAGAGAAGCAGGCGTAAGAGGAAAGGAAGGGGATGGTTTAGCATGTATCAGAGGAGAAGGGACGTGATTCAAGGGCGGGAAAAGAGGTGTTGCGGGCTATTATGCTTTACAGGAACGGAAAATCAATCTATACTAACACGCGTAGACAGGGAACAAGGATAAGAGGAGAGGAAGGGGATGGTTTAGCATGTAACAGAGGAGAAGGGACGTGATTCAAGGGCGAGAAAAAGGTGTTGTGGGCTATTATGCTTTACAGGAACTGAGAATCAATCTAGACAAACACTGTGTTGAGAGAGGCAAAGGAAGTAAAGAAAGGAAGAGAAGGAAGGAAAGGAACGAGATGGGATGGTTTAGCATGTAACAGAGTATGAGGGACGTGATTCAAGGGCAAGAAAAAAAGGTGTTAGTGGTTTATTATGCTTTACAGGAACTGAGAATCAACCTAGACTAACCACATGAAGAGAGAGGCAAAGGAAGGAAGGAAAGGAAACGAAGGGGATGGTTTAACATGTAACAGAGTAGGAGGGACGTGATTCAAGGGCAAGAAAAAAAGGTGTTAGTGGTTTATTATGCTTTACAGGAACGGAGAATCAATCTAGACAAACACCACATGAAGAGAGAGGCAAAGGAAGGAAAGAAAGGAAGAGAAGGAAAGGAAAGGAAGGCGATGGTTTAACATGTAACAGAGTAGGTGTGACGTGATTCAAAAGCAGGACAAGAGGTGTTTGTGGTCTATCATGCATCACAGGAACTAGAAATCGATCCTTTTAGACTTACAACCACGGGAAGAGAGAGAAAGACAGCGACATATAGGAGGAAAGGAAGGGGATGGTTTAGCATGTAACAGAGTAGGTGTGACGTGATTCAAAAGCAAGAAAAAAGGTGTTAGTGGTATGTTATGCATCACAGAAACTAAAAATCGATCCCTTCAGACTTACAACCACGGGAAAAGAGACAAAAAGAGAAGGCGCTGACATTAGAGGAATGGAAGGGAGGAAAAAACAGAGCAAGATTTATACGATTTAATGACAAGAAGCGAGGTATTTTTTTTTTTTGGTATTTCTCATTACAGGAACGGAAAATCAATCTCTCCATAACACTTTAGAGTTCAGACTAATACCGAGAGAAGAGAAAAGGCAGTATAAAAAGAAGAAAGAGAAGTATAAAGTGCAATAGAGGAACTTATACCAGGGTGAAAAAAAAGAGAAACAAGGTCGAGAGAGGATGTAGTTTAGGATCCTTTTCACCATAGGACCGAAAAAGGATATTGCTCTTGAAGTCCTTACACGCAAAACTACGAGGAAAGAGAGAGAAAGGAAAACATTAAGAAAAGAAGAGGAAGAAGAAAGTTGAAAGGATATGAAAATGCAACACAGAAGGAGAGAAGGAAGGAACCATGTCAAGGGAGGAAGGAAGGAAGAAGAAGGATTGAAAAAAAGAATGAAAGTGTAAATATGTGACTGCAAAATATGACTAACTAAGATGTGTGTGTGTGTGTGTGTGTGTGTGTGTGTGTGTGTGTGTGTGTGTGTGTGTGTGTGTGTGTGTGCGCGCGTCATTAATCATCGTGCAATCCTACAATCCAAGTCTAAAGTCAGTTGTCATTACGCAAATCACACTTTCACTAATCTCTATTCCCTCCTCCTCGTCCTCCTAATCCTACTCATTAATCACCCTCACCCTTACCCTCCTCCTCCTCCTCCTCCTCAGCAGTGCCAATACTAATAATTCCTCAGGCGGCAATCACTCACGCCTTCCTTAGCTCTCGAAGTCATTCCTCAAGGCCCACAAATCATGCCTATACCTTGCCTTACTAATGGTACGTGTCTCACCTCTTGAAGGGACACCTGTGAATCGTAATGCTTGGATAGTATATGCTGTTACTACTACTACTACTACTACTACTACTACTACTACTACTACTACTACTACTACTACTACTGCTACTACTTCTACTACTACTGCTACGAAGACGAGGAAGAAGAAGTACGAGAACACGATCAGGAAGAACAGCAAGAAGAACAAGAAGATGAAGATGATGAAGAAGAAGAAGAAGAACATGAACAAGAAGAAAAAGAAGAACAGGAGTAAAAAGAACAAGAACAAGGATAAAAAAAAGAAGAATAATAATGACAAGAAAAAGAGGAAGAAGAAAAAAAAGAAGACAAAGACGAAGAAAACGAAAAAGAAAAAGAACAATAAAAACGAGATAAAGAACAACAACGAAAACAAGAACTGGAAAAAGAAAACAAGAACAAAAACAACAACAACGCCCACTAAATCAACGAAAAAGAGCAAATTACGAGGCATGTAACGCAAAAAAGGGGACAAAGAGAGCGTAAAATACACAATATATATGCAAATGAAAGACAAAGGAAGGCGTGTGGGCGTGTGTGTGTGTGTGTGTGTGTGTGTGTGTGTGTGTGTGTGTGTGTGTGTGTGTGTAAATATGTAGGCTTAATCGTAGACTCTTTTACATAAGCTATTAATGAAGATGAATTACAAGAGAAAATGTGAAAAATAAGTTAATAAATAGAAAATACAAAGATTAATGAATAAGCTTATGAATACGTTAATCTTACAAGTAGAATAACAACAACAACAACTACTACTACTACTACTACCCAACAACAATAACAAGGACAACAATAACAAAATAACGAAGATAACTGAAAATATAAATGCAGAAAACATAAGAAATAATAAACTACACACGGAAAAAAGAAAGAAAATAGAACAAGCAAGAAAAAACATTAATCATATCACATGCAAATAAAAAATAAAAACAATCGTGAAGACCTTAACATAATAAACTTTAACACACACACACACACACACACACACACACACACACACACACACACACACACACAGAAAAAAATAATAAAAAACGAACAGAATCACTTGTCCTACGATTTTCCTTCAACTTTCTACGAATTTTCCCACCAATTTTCCTACGACTTTTCATACGAGTTTTCCCGCGACTTTTCATGCGACTTTTTTACGACTTTTCCTACGACTTTTCTGCGACTTTTCCTACGACTTTTTCCACGACTTTTTCTACGACTTTTCCTACGACTTTCCTACGACTTTTCCTACGACTTTTCCCACGACTTTTCCTACGACTTTTCCTACGACTTTTCCTACGACTTACTCTACGACTTTCCTACGACTTTTCCTACGACTTTTCCTACGACTTACTCTACGACTTTCCTACGACTTTTCCTACGACTTACTCTACGACTTTCCTACGACTTTTCCTACGACTTTCCTACGACTTTTCCTAACCGGTACACTCTTTATAGGAGCAATAATTAGCGGGCTTTTATTTACTATTTATTTTATGCCTTTAAGTTCGTTCCTTTAGTGTAAAAAAAATGTAATAAAAAAACAGCTTCAGAACTTTCAACTCTTAAAACAATAATTATTTTCTCCTCGTAAAATCTCACTGACCCCAAAACCTTTCCCGCCAAAACTCGCGAATTCCTTTCAATAAATAGGTTTGGGTGGACGTAAATTTTCATCGGTGTTCGAAAATAAAGAGGAAAACATATATTGGGATACCACCACCACCACCACCACTACTACTACTACTACTACTACTACTACTACTACTACTACTACTACTACTACTACCACCACCATCTCGTTATTCTCAATCAAAGGCTAGAATGGGAAATTACAGTCTCTCTCTCTCTCTCTCTCTCTCTCTCTCTCTCTCTCTCTCTCTCTCTCTCTCTCTCTCTCTCTCTCTCTCTCTCTCTCTCTCTCTCTCTCTATCTGTCTATCTATCTTTTTCGTGTTCCTTTTGGTCTCTCTCTCTCTCTCTCTCTCTCTCTCTCTCTCTCTCTCTCTCTCAATCACACTCTCCCTGTAAAAAGCCCGATATGAAGTGAATGAGCTCGTATATAATTAATTACTTTTTTATCCTCATCATGCAATGCTCCAATCTTGATAATGTATGACCCTGGTGGTGATGATGATGATGAGGATGATGATGATGATGAGGAGGAGGAGGAGGACGAGGAGGGGAAGGATCGTGTATTATATTTCATTATAATTTCATGACAAAAAAAAAGTGTAAAAAATAATATTAATACTCGTAGTAATGATAAAATGATGATTATAAATGCTTATATAGTCACTCATCGTCATTATCTCTCAGAAGTCCTTTTATTTTCCTTTTTTTTTTCTTCTCCTTTTTCTTGCTCTTTTTCCTATTTCCTATTCTTAGTCTCCTTTTCCTCCTCCTCGTTCGTCTATTCCATCTTTCTTCTCTTCTTTTTCCTCCTTTTCTTTTTCTACTTCTCTTCTTTTCCTTTACTGTTCCATCTTTCTTCTCCTTCTTTCTTCAATATCCTTTTCTCCTTCTTCTTCTCCTCCTCCTCCTCCTCATTCGTCTATTCCATCTTTCTCCTCTCCTCTTTCCTCCTTTTCTTTTTCTCCTTCTGCTTCTCTTTCACTGTTCCATCTTTCAACTCTTCATTTTCTTCCATTTTCTTTTCTCCTTCTTCTCCTCCTCCTCCTCATTCGTCTATTCCATCTTTCTTCTCTTTCTTCCTTTTCTTTTTCTCCTTCAATGTTCCATCTTCCTCCTCATCTCTTTCATCCTTTTCCTTTTCTCCTCCTCCTCCTCCTCCTCCTCCTCATTCGTCTATTCCATCTTTTTCCTCTTCTTTTTCCTCCTTTTCTTTTTCTCCTTCTGCTTCTCCTTCACTTCCATCTTTCCCCACTTCTCTTTCTCCCATTTCCTTTTCTCCTTCTCCTCGTCCTCCTCTTTCTCCTCTATCTATCTATAATTCTCTTCATCATCAACAACAAACATCCCAGAAAAGCAATAATTCATCTCAGCTTTCATTCCTATTAGCAATAAATTTATGGATACTGTCAAACTTAGATCCATTTCCATATAATAATTACTAAAACAAACTTCAAAAGGGTATTACATATGCTTACCTCTCTCTCTTAAATGTTTGCAATTATCACTCTACGAGAAGCAATCATTCCAATTAGTAGTAAATTCACGGTTATCTTAAATTCAGAACAAGTATTATAACCTTTACCATAAACTATAGGTGGATAGCATATGTTTTTCTCTCTCTCTTAAATGCTTGCAATCTATCACTGGAACAAAAGCAATCATTCATCCTTGTTTTTCTTCCCATTAACAGTAAATTCATGGTTATTATCCTAAATTCAGAGCAACTATATATAACCTTTACCATAAAACTACAGGTGGATAGCATATGTTTTCCTCTCTCTCTTAAATGTTTGTAATCTATCACTGAAAGAAAAGCAATCATTCATCCTTGTTTTCCTTCCCATTAACAGTAAATTCGTGGTTATTGTCCCAAATTCATAACAAGTATTTATAACCTTTACCATAAAACTACAGGTGGATAGCATATGTTTTTCTCTCTCTCTTAAATGTTTGTAATCTATCACTAACACAAAAAGCAATCATTCATCCTTGTTTTTCTTCCCATAAGCAGTAAATTCATGGTGATTATCTTAAATTCAGAACAACTATATATAATCTTTACCATAAAACTACAGGTGGATAGCATATGTTTTCCCCTCTCTCTTAAATGTTTGCAATGTATCACTCCAAGAAACCCATAATTCATAACTGTTTTCATTCCGATTAGCAGTAAATTCAAGGTGATTATCTTAAATTTATAACAACTATATATAACCTTTACCAAAACACTGCAAAGGAGGATAGCAAATATTTTCCTCTCTCTTTAATGTTTGTAATCTATCACTGAAAGAAAAGCAATCATTCATCCTTGTTTTCCTTCCCATTAACAGTAAATTCGTGGTTATTATCCCAAATTCAGAACAAGTATTTATATGACCCTTACCAGAAAACTTCATAAAGGAGGTTGGCAAATGTTTTTCTGTCTCTTTTAAATGTGTACAATCTATCACTCCAAGAATATGCAGTTGCTAGTGTTGTTTTCTATATAATTTTAAGTAATTTGGGGAGGACTGTCTTAAATTTCGATAACTTATACTTGACCTTTCCCATAATACTAAAAGTGATTAAGCTTTCATCTCTTTTAAATGTTGGAAATAGCTCACTAAGAGATATGCAACAATACTACATCATTGTTTTCTATATAATTATAAGTAAATTTGTGGAGGACTGTTTTAAATTTCGATAACTTATACTTGACCTTTCCCATAATACTAAAAGTGATTAAGCTTTCACCACCTTTAAATGTTGGAAATAGTTCACTAAAAGATATATAACAATACTACATCTTTGTTTTCGATTTAATTATAAGTCAATTTGTGGAGGACTGTTTTAAATTTCGATAACTTATATATGAACTTTCCCATAATACTAACAAGGCTTTCATCTCTTTTAAATGACGGAAATAGTTCACTAAAAGATACTTAACAATACTTCATCTTTGTTTTCTCTCCAATTAAAAGTAAATTTGGTAATACTGTCTCACACTTAGATCAACTATATATATATCGTTTAAGCCTTCATCTCCATTAAATGTCTGAAATAGTTCACTCAAAGATATACAACAATACTTCATCTTCGTTTTCTTTTTAATCAACAGTAAATTTGGGGATACTGTTTTAAATTTACATCTATTAAATAACCTTTACCAGAACTTGATGGGTATTGCATATGTATTCCTCTCTCTCTCTCTCTCTCTCTCTCTCTCTCTCTCTCTCTCTCTCTCTCTCTCTCTTAGTATATCTTCCCTTCTCTCTTCTCTCTTCCTCCTTATTCACGATTTCTCCCATTTCTTCCCTTCTGTATTAGGTAAATCTCTCTCTCTCTCTCTCTCAATGAAGACAGGTTTATTTCACGTATGATTTCCCTCCAAATAAACAATCATCTATCTTTGCTCTCCTTCAATAAGCAGTAAATTCGAAAGGGGGAACTATCTTTTTTCTTTAATTCGGGTTCAATAATAATACGTAGGAATAGATGGACTCAGTTATAGGTATTGTTTGTAACCCATCATCTCTCTCTCTCTCTCTCTCTCTCTCTCTCTCTCTCTCTCTCTCGCGTGTCCAACAAACCGGTTCACTTTCCCTTTTTCGTATAGCATTTTCAACCTTGACATTCCTCTTCTTCTTCTTCTTCATCCTTGTCCTCTTCCTCCTCTTCCTCCTCCTCCTCCTCCTCCTCCTCCTCCTTCTTTAATAGTCTCATGAGTCTTTCTATTTCCTCTTTTTCCTCCTCTTCTTTTTCCTATTTATGTTCTTATTTCTTATTCTTTTTTTCTCTTATATGTTATTTTTTTTCTTTCATCTCTCTCCTTTCTTCTTTCCTCCTCCTTCCCTTCTCTTTATCTCCTTTTTCCTCCTCCTTTTTTTCATTTTCTCCTTTCCTCTTTCTTCCTTCTCGTCCTTCTCCTTCTTCTCTCCTATCTATAATCATCTCCCTTCTCTTATTTCTCCTCCTCCTCCTCCATCTTCTCCTTACTAATTCCTCTCCTCCTCCTCCTCCTCCTCCTCCTCATTTTCATTCTTTAAAAGTCTTTCCTCCTCCTCCTCTTTCTTTCCTTTCTCCTCCTTTTTTTTTATTTCTCCTTTCCTCTTTCTTCTTTTTCGTCCCTCTCCTTCTTCTCTCCTATCTATAATCATCTCCCTTCTCTTATTTCTTCTCCTCCTCCTCCATCTTCTTACTAATTCTCCTTCTCCTCCTCCTCTTCCTCCTCCTCCTCCTCCTCCTCGTCCTCCTCCTTCCTCCTCCTCCCTCCTCCTCCTTCTTTAATCCTCCTCCTCCTTCCCTTCCTCTCTCCTCCCCCACATAATGACCCTCCCTCCGTCGGTAATCTTTCCTCCGTTTTTTTCCCCTGCTGCGTCCGCCTCGATGTCACCGGAAGCCGTTTCTCTCCCCCTTCCCCTTTTTTTTCCACCTTAACGCGTCCATTTACCTGCTGACCTGAGAGAGAGAGAGAGAGAGAGAGAGAGAGAGAGAGAGAGAGAGAGAGAGAGAGAGAGAGAGAGAGAGAGAGAGAGAGTGTGTGTGTGTGAGAGAGTAGTAGTAGTAGTAGTAGTAGTAGTAGTAGTAGTAGTAGTAGTAGTAGTAGGAAAGAGGAAAATATGAGAAAGCAAGAAAAAGAGGAAAAAGAGAAGGAGAAGAGAAGGGAATAGAGGAAGAATGAAAGAGAGAGGAATAGGAGGGAAGAGATAGATAAAAGAAAGATTAGGAAAGGAGGAAAAGAGGAAGATAGGGAGAAAAAAGCAGGAAATAAGAGAAAAAGCACAAATGAAATAGGGAAAAGAAGAAGGAGAGAGAGAGAGAGAGAGAGAGAGAGAGAGAGAGAGAGAGAGAGAGAGAGAGAGAGAGAGAGAGAGAGAAATACCTCTTCCTTCCCTCTCTCTCATCTCTTCCCTTCCCTTACCATCTCTTTGTCTTCCCTCCCTCTCTCCCTCTCTCCTCCTCTCTCTTTCTCTCCCTTCCCGCTAGAGGGCATCACCTAAATAGCATAAAAGGCAAAACAACATATAGTGGCCTTGATGTAGGAATGGACCAGCGTGAAGAAAAATTAAGGAAAACGAGAGAAGGGAAGGGAAGGCGAAGGAAGGGAGAGGAAGGTAAGGGAGAGGAAGGTAAGGGAAGGGAAGGGAAGGGAAGGCAGGGAAAGGGAAGGGAAGGGAAGGGAAGGTGAGCGGAAGGTGATTGTTGATTGAAAGTGAAGGAAAAGAAGGAAGAGAAGAGTGAAGGAAGGTGTAGATAAGGAATGGGAATGAAGGAGGAGGAGGAGGAAGAAGGAAAGTGAAAAGCGGTGAAGGAAGGAGGAGAAGGAAGAAGTGAAGGAAAATGAAGGAAAGTGAAGGAAAATGAAGGTAGGCACAAAAGAAGATAAAAGTGAAAGAAAAGACAGTGAGGGAAAAAGAAGGAAAAAGAAGGAGGAGATGAAGGAAAGGGAAAAAAGGAAGGAAACTGAAGGAAAATGAAGGACAGTGAAGATAAAGAAAGACAAAGAATGAAGGTGAATACAGATGAAGAAAGGAGGAGGAAAAAAATGACAAAAGAAGAAGGAAAATGAATACAGATGAAGAAAGGAGGAGAAAAGAATGATAAACTAAGAAGGAAAATTAAGGAAAATGAAGGAAAATTAATACAGATGAAGAAAGGAGAGAATGAATGACAAACGAAGAAGGAAAATGAAGGAAAATTATTACAGATGAAGAAAGGAGAAAAAGAATGACAAACTAAGAAGGAAAATGAAGGAAAATTAATACAGATGAAGAAAAGAGAAAATGAATGAATAAAATAAGAAGGAAAATGAAGGAAAATGAAGGAAAGTATCACACAGAGCTAAAAGGTGAAGGTTGTTTGTCCATGTACAGGAAATGGAGGAAGATGGAGGAAAGGAGGGAAGGGAGGGAAGGCCAGAGAGTAAAGAGGAAAAGGAGGAGGAGGAGGAGGAGGAGGAGGAGGAGGAGGAAGATAAGAGGGAGCAGAAGGGAAGGAGTAGAGGAAGAAGAGTTAAAAGTGCAAAGAGAAAAGAGAAAGGAAATGGGAGAGAGGGGGAGGTAGAGAGAGGAAGAAGAAGAAGAAGAAGAGGAGGAGGAGGAGGAGGAGGGAGAAGAAGGGAAGAGAAGGAGAGAGAAGGGGAGTGAGTGAGATAATGTAAAAAATCCAGAGAGTAAAGAGAGGAAGGTTAGAGAGAGAGGAAGAGAAAGAAGAAGAGGAGGAAGAGGAAGAAGAGGAAGAGGAAGGAGAAAGAAGGAAAATAAGGGAGGGAGGAAAAGGTATGGAAGGAGGAAGGGAAGTGAAAAAAGAGGAGGAGGAAGAAATTGAGGAGGAAGAAAGGAAGACGAGGAAAGGAGAATGGAAGAAGGAAAGGAAGGTAAGGGAGAGAGAAGCAAGAACAGAGGGAGGAAGAGGAAGAAGAGGAGGAGGAGGAGGAAGAGGAGGAGGAGGAGGAGGGAACACAACGACACGAAGGCTCTTGTCTCCTAAGTTAAGACTGACGCCAGAGGGAGCTAAGTGCCGGGAGGAGGAGGAGGAGGAGGAGGAGGAGGAGGAGGAGGAGAAGAAGGAGGAAGAGGAGGAGAAGGTCATGTCGGTGAAGGTTTGCCTGAAAAAAGGATATGGACAAGAGAGAGAGAGAGAGAGAGAGAGAGAGAGAGAGAGAGAGAGAGAGAGAGAGAGAGAGAGAGAGAGAGAGAGAGAATAAAAAGTTAAAAAAGTTAAACATCCTTCCATTCTATAAGTAAAAACCTTCCTCACATCCTCTAACGTAAAGTCTAAACCAAAAATAAAGTTAAAAAAATATTGAAAACAAGATAAAAATTAAGATGATTAAATATCCTTCCATTCTAGAAGTAAAAATCTTCCTTGCATTTCGTAACCTGAAGTCAAGATAAAAGAGTAAAATAAAATGCAAAATGTGGCGTCAGGCGAAGGACAGGAGAGACAGGAGCGAGGAGGACAAGCAGACAGGCAGAGTAAGACGCCTCCCTTAAGTGACAGCCTCCCAGGGGACGGGGCGTGAGCAGAGTGGCCCAGCGCCCCGTGGGTCCCGAGGCGTCAGGCTGCCACCACCCGCCGCCGCCCGCTGACCAAGGCTGAGCGTCACTGAGGTTGGTATGATAAGACACTTTCGCTTCTCACATTAACAATTTCAAAAGGTCAAAGAGGGGGTCAGTCGGGTTCTAATGAGTGTTTCCTTAGGTTTACGGTACAGAAGAAGGGTCAAACTCACACTAGGGTCATAAAACTACTATTGGAAATGCCCACAACTCCTACGAAAGCCTTGTCAAATATATGTTCTTGGGCTGCGAAATGTCTTATAATGAGACCCTGAATGTACCTACTGTTGAGCTGGACAGTGAAGAATGGGAGGACTGTTGAGGGTACTTCCTAGAGGGTACTACCACTGTTGATACCGGCTAATCTTTCTGTAGGCTTTTATTTTTTTCATTTTTTTACAACAAAGGAGACAGCTCAAGGGCACACAAAAAAGGAAACAATAATATATAAAAAAGCCCGCTACTCGCTGCTCCTAAAAAAGAATCCAAAGAGGTGGCCGAAAGAGAGGTCAATTTCGGGAGAAGAGGTGTTCTGATACAGCCAATCCTCGCTTTAACGAACAACCTGTGGGGAAGGGGGAGGTGGCATATCCGGAAATCCGTTATGTCCGAGGGATGCGAACTTTTAAATAAGGAAGGGAGGAGAAAGATGAGAGACAGAAGCGGTATAGGATGGGATGACAGGAAGGGCAAGGAGAATCGATTTTTTTGTTCTTGAGATGGAAACGGTAAAGGATGGGGAGATAGGAAGGACAAGAGAGGAGAACTGATTTTTTTGTTCTTTTTTGGTCATTTTATCTTTCTCTCCCTTCCCACTCCCACCCCGCATGCATTTTCGCTCTTCTATCCTCCCTCCCTCCCTTCCTTCCCTCCGATGTGTCTCTCTTCATGTCTCTTACACGCGACCTTGCTTGCTTGCGTTCCTCCCCCTCCCCCTCCCTCTCCTTCTCTTTCCATCAGTGTCTGTCTGTCATTTAACATTTACATCTGTTTGTCTCACTCGCTGCCCCCCCTGTCTATCTGTCCAGCCTAGTCTTCTAACTACCATCCACTTCACTTCCTTGCCTGGTTATCTCCCTGAATCTCTTCCGTTTTCTCCATCGCCTCCTGACTCCTTCAATTGTCTATCCAACTGCCTGCCTTTGTTCCCTCGAGACTAAACACTGCAAGCATTTAATTCCTTCCATCAGCATCGACAGGGCGACATCGGCTGAAGGTCACGTTGGGGAAGGCTTGTTGGGGATGCTGAGAGGGTTTGCGCAGAGGCTGGGTGGGGGATGGGAGATGAGGGATGCTGGGTTGGTTACGGGGAAGGAGGAAGGGAGAAAGAAAGGAAGAGAGGGGAAGAAAAAATAAAGGAAAATAGAGAAAAGAAGGAAAGCGTTAAAGATGAAAGGAAAGAAGGAGGGACAGAACACTTGTAAGAAAGAAAGAAAGAAAGAAAGAAAGGAAGGAAGGAAGGAAAGAAGAATGGAAAGAAAGAAAGAAAGAAAGAAGGAAAGAAAGAATTAAGGAGAGTAGGAATGAATGAATGAATGAAGGAAGGAAGGAAAGAAGGAAGAAAGGAAGGAAGGAAGGAAGGAAGGAAGGAAGAAAGAAAGAAAGAAATTAAGAAAAAAGAAACAAGCAAATATTTCAATTCCATTTTGTTTTAAGTCTACATTTCTCTCTCTTTTCTTTCTATTTCGATGTACGTAGTTTCTCTCTCTCTCTCTCTCTCTCTCTCTCTCTCTCTCTCTCTCTCTCTCTCTCTCTCTCTCTCTCTCTCTCTCTCTCTCTCTCTCTCTCTCTCTCTCTCTCTCTCTCTCTCTCTCTCTCTCTCTCTCTCTTTCTTTCTTTCTTTCTTTCTTTCTTTCTTTCTTTCTTCCATTCGCATACTATTCCTAGCTCTTGCACTATTTCCTCTCTCTCTCTCTCTCTCTCTCTCTCTCTCTCCCACACACGCACAATAGCGAACTCTAAACTGCTTCTCCAATACTTCACTTCCCTCTCCGCTCCCAACCAGCCTCCCAACCAGCCTACCAGTCAACCAGTCAGCCAGTCCATTCAAATTGCCATCTATCCATCCAGCCAACGAGCCTACTGTCCCATTCCTCTGTCTATCCATTCACTGTGTAGTTATCCATCTCGCCCTAATATTTATCCTTCCTTCATATGTATAGTTAGTCAGTTAGTCAGTCAGTAAGTTCGTCTATTCTTCCTTCCTTCAGTTCGTCAGTCATCCAGTAATTCAGTTAGCCAATCAGAAAGTCAGTTCGTTCAATTCTCTTTCTCTCAACCAGTCAGTCATTCAGCCAGTCATCACATAAGCTAGCCAGACAGTAAGGTATTTCCAGCTTCTTTAACCCAGTCAGTAACTCAGTTTACCACCCCTTCTCCCAGCCAGCCAGTCAGTTAGTCAGTCAGTCAGTCACCCTGTCAACACACCTTTCCATTCTCTAGTCAAACAACCACTCAGTTAGACAGACAGCCCGCCTATCGCTCCTTCCCCCTGTCAGAAATTCAGCCAATCACCCAGTCAGTCAACTTGCTCGCCCGTCTAAACCGCTTTCCATTCTTTAGCCAGTCAGTCAATCCGTCAACTCCCCTTTCCCTCAGCCAGTCAGTCAGTCAGTCAACCAACCAGTCAACCTCTATCACCCCCCATCTCTCAACCATTCAGTCAACCAGTCAGTCAGCCTTCTTACAACCCTTCCCCCTTGCCAGTTTATCAGTCAACCAAACAGTCAACCTCTATCATTCCTTTTCCCGCAACCATTAAGTCAACCAGTCAGTCAGCCCTCTTACAGCCCTTATCCCTTGCCAGTCAAACAGTCAACCAACCAATCAGTCAACCTCTATCATTCCCCTTCTCTCAACCATTCAGTCAACCAGTCAGTCAACCCTCTTACAACCCTTCCCCCTTGCCAGTCAATCAGTCAACCTCTATCCTTCCTCTTCTCTCAAATAGTCAGTCAACCAGTCAGCCAGATTTCTCACAACCATTCCCCCTTGCCAGTTAATCAGTCAACCTCTATCATTCCCCTTCTCTCAACCAGTCAGTCAGCCAGTCAGTCAACCAGTCAGTCAGCCCCCTTACCCTTTCCCCTTCCCCTGCCCGTGTAGGTGTGTCCTATTAAGGGCTTCGCAGGTAAGGGGCGCCTGGCATCGGTCTGCAGTGTTTCAGCAGACAAAATCACGCCGTGTGTAATGGTGCGTGCGAGCCTGCCGGCGGTGTGCAGGGAGGGGAGGCTTGGTGATGTTTGGGTTGTGTTTGGATTCTTTTCCTTATTTTATTTCTGGTTATGCAAGAGGGGTAAGGAAGAGCAGGGAAGTGAAGGGATGGGATGGGAAGGGAAGGGAAGGAAAGGGAAGGGAAGGGATGGGAAGGGAGGGGTAAGGAAGGGAAGGGAAGGGAAGGGAAGGGAAAGGAAGGGAAGAGTAGGGAAGAGATGGGATGGGATGGGATGGGATGGTATGGGATGGGATGGGATGGGAAGGGTAGGGAATGGAAAGGAAGAGATTGGATGGAATGAGAAGAGAAGGGAAGGGAAGGGAAGGGATGCGATGGGATGGGAAGGGTAGGGAAGGGAAGGGAAGGGAAGGGAAGGGAAGGGAAGGGAAGGGAAGGGAAGGGATGGGAAGAGATAGGATGGCATGCCTTCACCGCTAACCCAATGCTTCTAACTCTACCCTTGATAAAAAAAAACAAAAAATCCTCAGACGCTTCCATCTCACACGAACTCTATTTCCGAGCCCCGAAAAGGAGATTAAAATAACAAACTCTACAATTCAGTTACTATTTCATTATTATTTTTACTATTTCTTGGAGAGAGAGAGAGAGAGAGAGAGAGAGAGAGAGAGAGAGAGAGAGAGAATACATCGTGCTATATTCTTTTTCTCTCTCGCTTTGTATTGTATTCGACGGACAATGTTTTCTTTTTCCTTTTTTGTTGTTTTGACATTGCAGTTCTTCGTTCAAGGTTGAGTGTAGTGTTTGGTGTAGCTGTATTTTGCGTCATTCTCTCTCTCTCTCTCTCTCTCTCTCTCTCTCTCTCTCTCTCTCTCTCTCTCTAAATATCTATATAAAAAATTTGATACAGAACGACGAGGAGAAAGGAAAAGATTGATGGAAAAAAATAAAAGGAAAATTAAAATAGAGAAAAGGAAGGAAAAAGAGAAAAAGAGATGAGGAAAACAGAATAAAAGGGGTTGAAATACATGACGAAAATAAGGAAAAAAGACAGATGGAAAAAGCAATAAAAGAAAGCATGAAATAAAGGAGGAAAAGAATGCGAAAAGAACGAAAGAAAAGATAAATAAATGAAATGAAGAGAAAAAAAACTTGACTCTGTATAACTTAAAAAAATATATATGGACGAAAAAATGGATTAAAAAAAGAAAAGAAAAACGAGAAAAAAAAGATGGAAGGAAAAATTACAAACGAAAAAAAAATAATAGTGAAAATTGAGAAAACATTTGTATTACCCTCTCTCTCTCTCTCTCTCTCTCTCTCTCTCTCTCTCTCTCTCTCTCTCTCTCTCTCTCTCTCCCTCTCCCTCTCCCTCTCTCTCCTCTCCTCCTCCTCCTCCTCCTCCTCCTCCTCCTCCTCCTCCTCCTCTTCCTCCTCCTCCTCTCTTCATTTTCTCCTGCACTCTACCCCTTTCAACCCTATAACTCTTTCTGTCTAACGTTCATAGATAGATGGGTATAGATAGATAGGTAGATAGATAAATAGATAGACAGATAGATAGATAGATAGATAGATAGATAGATAGATAGGTTAGTAAAAATTCCTAACCTAACATAATAAAACCTCAAAAAGTTACCATTCATCTTTGCTCACCTATGCTTCCTTACATGAGACTTTCCATATAACAAAGTGAAGGCTTTCTTTGTTAATTTATGCTATAGGTTTCTGGATATCACGTGTTTGAAAATTCCTGAAACCCTAACCTAACCTAACAAAACCCCAAACAGTCACAATAGGTTTTCACTCAGAACATTCATATATGCTTCCTTACTAATGAGACTTTCTAGATAACAAAGTGAAGGCTTTCTTTGTTAATTTATGCTATAGGTTTCTGGATATCATGTGTTTAAAAATTCCCTAACCTAACCTAACCTAACAAAACCCCAAACAGTTACAATAGGTTTTCACTCAGAACATTCATATATGCTTCCTTACTAATGAGACTTTCTAGATAACAAAGTGAAGGCTTTCTTTGTTAATTTATGTTAAAGGTTTCTGGATATCATGTGTTTAAAAATTCCCTAACCTAACCTAACCTAACACAACCCCAAACAGTTACAATAGGTTTTCACTCAGAACATTCATATATGCTTCCTTACTAATGAGACTTTCTAGATAACAAAGTGAAGGCTTTCCTTGTTAATTTATGCTATAGGTTTCTGGATATCATGTGTTTAAAAATTCCCTAACCTAACCTAACCTAACAAAACCCCAAACAGTTACAATAGGTTTTCACTCAGAACATTCATATATGCTTCCTTACTAATGAGACTTTCTAGATAACAAAGTGAAGGCTTTCCTTGTTAATTTATGCTATAGGTTTCTGGATATCATGTGTTTAAAATTCCTAACCTAACCTAACCTAACAAAACCCCAAACAGTTACAATAGGTTTTCACTCAGAACATTCATATATGCTTCCTTACTAATGAGACTTTCTAGATAACAAAGTGAAGGCTTTCCTTGTTAATTTATGCTATAGGTTCTGAACATCATGTGTCTGAAAATTCCCTAACCTAACCTAACCTAACAAAACCCCAAACCAATTAATATAGGTTTTAGCTCAGAACATTCTTATATGCTTCCTTACTAATGAGACTTTCAATATAACAAAGTGAAGGCTTTCTTAAATAATTTATGCAGAAGGTTTATGGATATCATGTGTTTGAAAATTCCTGAAACTTAACCTAACCTAACCTAACAAAACCTCAAACAGTTACAATAGGTTTTTAACTCAGAACAGTCATATATGCTTCCTTACTAATGAGACTTTCCATATAACAGAGTGAAGGCTTTCCATGTTAATTTATTCAATAGGTTTCTGGATATCATGTGCTTGAAAATTCCCTAACCTAACCTAACCCCCACAGTCACCCCAACCCCACCCTAACCCCAAACAGTCACTATAGGTTTTAACTCAAAACATTCATATATGCTTCCTTACCAATGAGACTTTCTATATAACAAAGTGATGGCTTTCTTTGTTAATTTACGCTCTTGTTTAATGGGTATCATGTGTTTGAAATTTTCCTAACCTAACCTAACCTAACAAAACCCCAAACAGTTACTATAGGTTTTAACTCAGAACATTCACATATGCTTCCTTACTAATGAGACTTTCTATATAACAAAGTGAAGGCTTTCTTTGTTAATTTATGCTATAGGTTTCTGGATATAATGTGTTTGAAAATTCCCTAACCTAACCTAACCTAACAAAACCCCAAACCAATTAATATAGGTTTTAGCTCAGAACATTCTTATATGCTTCCTTACTAATGAGGCTTTCAATATAACAAAGTGAAGGCTTTCTTAATTAATTCATGCAAAAGGTTTGTGGATATCATGTGTTTGAAAATTCCTGAAACTTAACCTAACCTAACCTAACCTAACAAAACCCAAAACAGTTACTATAGGTTTTAACTCAGAACATTCATATATGCTTCCTTACTAATGAGACTTTCTATGTAACAATGTGAGGTCATTCTTTGTTGATTCATACCATAAGGTGCTGGGTATCATGTGTTTGAAGATACCCTAAACTTAACCTAACCTAACCTAACAAAACCCAAAACAGTCACTATAGGTTTTAACTCAGAACATTCATATATGCTTCCTTACTAATGAGACTTTCTATATAACAATGTGAGGTCATTCTTTGTTGATTCATACCATAAGGTGCTGGCCATCATTTGTTTGATGATACCCTAAATTTAACCTAACCTAACCTAACCTAGCCAAATCCTAAACAGTTACTATAGGTCTTGACTCTGAAAATTCACCCCACCCCACCTCACACACACACACACACACACACACACACACACACACGAACCAGGGTGAAACACATCAGGGTAGTAATTTCCAACGGTTATTATCGAAATGACTGACAATATAAAGCGAATTGAAAGCCGCGTAATAAAAGGCTAATGATTGATAATTACGACGCGTCCGGCAGCGCTCGTAAAAAGGGAAGGTATTAGGACCAGCCATCTTGGACGCTTGTCGGGATTAGATGATGATTGGGGACCTTGTGGTATTAGGGCGAGAAGAAACTAATGATGATAAGAATAATTGTGATAGAGATAGAAATGAAGGATATAAAAAAGATGATGATGATGATGATGATGATGATGATGATGATGATGATGATGATGATGATGATGATAAGAAAAAGAAGAACATGATTCGAGCACATGGTATAATAAAGGCAGAAAATATAATAATGATAATGATAATAGGGATATTAATGAAGAATTTATGAAGATGATGAAGGAGAACAAGAACAAGAAAATAAAGAAAATCATGACCAAGAAGTAGAAAAAAAAGGATGTTAGGAATAGTATACGATAAAGAAGAAAAAGAAAGAGGAGGAAAATAAACAATATATTAAAAAGAAAAAAAATAAATGAAGAAGCAGAAAAAAATACTGAAAACGAATAAGTAATTTAAACAAGGGAATTAAGAACACAAATACGTAGAAACCGAAAGTAAAGAAATTGAATAAACAAGAAAAAAAAACAGGATATAAAAATGAAAGAAAAAATGGAAAATGAAGAACAAGCAGAAAATAAAACAGAAAACGAATAAGTAATTTAAACAAGGGAATTAAAAACACAAATACGAAGAAACCGAGTGTAAAGAAATTGAATAAGCAAGAAAAAAAAGGATACAAAAATGAAAGAGAAAATGGAAAATGAAGAACAAGCAGAAAAAAAACACAGAAAACAAATAAGTAATTTAAGCAAGGAAATTAAAAACACAAATACGTAGAAACCAGAAGTAAAGAAATTGAATAAACAAGAAAAAAAAATGATATAAAAATGAGAAAAAAAGGAAAATGAAGAACAAGCAAAAAACAACAACGAATAAGCAATTTAAACAAAGCAATTAAGAAAACAAAAACGAAGAAACCCAAAGAGAACCACATGAAAACAGCTCCTCCATTCCCTTATACAAAAGAAAGCAATACGAAAACAATTATTTACAAGACCCAAAAAAACATACCAAGTCCAAAAATTCACAGGGACCTCAAGAATCCACCCGCGTCCGCAAACCCCTTCATAATCACTTCCTTCATCATCTCAGGTGTTAAAAACGTCTTCAATTATCCTTTCCATTCCAACCGACCCCAGAAAGGAGGTTCGTGAGGGTGGGACTGTCTTCGGGTTAAAAATTCAACTCTCATGCATTTTCCCCGGCGCCAAGGGACCTCTGTCTCCTCCTCTTTGCGCCAGATGAGACCAGCGGCGGCGGGAAGGTGACGGCTCGAGAATTAAGTTTCCCCTCGCCGAAGAAAAAGTCGCGAGGAAGGTTTTAATAACGCGGCTATTTGGTCTTAGTGTTCAGTATATTGTAAGTGGGGATGGGAGGGGGAGAGGGAGTCTGTGTTTGTGTGTGTGTATTGGGGGTATGTGTGTGTGTTTGTGTGGGGTGTAAGTGTGTGTTTGTGTGTATTGGGGGTATGTGTAAGTGTTTGTGTGGGGTGTAAGTGTGTGTTTGTGTGTATTGGGGGTATGTGTAAGTGTGTTTGTGTGGGGTGTAGGAGTGTTTGTGTGTTTTTGTTTTTTTTTGTTTGTTTGTGCGGGTTCGAGTGTCTGTGTGTGTAGGGAGTATGTGTAAGTGTGTTTGTGTGTGTAAGGGGTATATGTAAGTGTGTTTGTGTGGGGTGTAAGTGTGTGTTTGTTGTTTTTTTGTTTTTGTTTGTTTGTGCGGGTTTGAGTGTTTGTTGAGTGTGTAGGGGGTATGTGAAAGTGTGTTTGTGTGGGGTGTAAGTGTGTGTTTGTGTGTTTTTAGTTTGTTTTTCTTTGTTTGTGTAATAGTTTCAACATAGGCCAAAAACTGAAATAAAAAGATGGAGATTGTTTGCGATATTCCTTTTTACTTTTTTTGGCTTTGTGTATCTTTTTCCTTTCTCTCCTGCCTCTCCATCTTTCCCTTTTATATCCCTCTTTATCACCTTGTTTAACTTAACCGCATTCACGCGCACATAACCACAAGCAACAACCACAATACAACCACCACAACTACCACCATCACTGCACTATCCTCAACCACTCCTCCTTCTTCTCCTCTTCCTCCTCCTCACTTCTGCAGACCCGATTCAGCGAGCTACAAAAACCCTTCAATAACCGGCGAGGCTATAAAACGGCCTTTCTCTATCACCTCAGGCTCAAGCTCAAGCTCTATATCCTCGCTAATACGGAGGCCAATGTTTACAATTCATTAGGGGAAACTTATACTGCCTCCACACTTACTCTCTCTCTCTCTCTCTCTCTCTCTCTCTCTCTCTCTCTCTCTCTCTCTCTCTCTCTCTCTCTCTCTCTCTCTCTCTCTCTCATTCCCCCCCCTTGCAGAATTTTTAGGGTAAGCTGATAAGATTGTACACAAGGTTTAAGAGTGAGGGAATTTTTTTTTGAGAGAGAGAGAGAGAGAGAGAGAGAGAGAGAGAGAGTTAAAAAGCGGGTTATGATAAGAAGGCTTTTGAGGTTTGGTCTGGTCTGGTGTTTGTGTTTGTGTGTGTGTGTGTGTGTGTGTGTGTGTGTGTGTGTGTGTGTGTGTGTGTGTGTGTATGTTTGGGGAGGTATTTACAAAGCCTCCACATTGCAGTTTCCCACACACCCACACACACACACACACACACACACACACACACACACACACACACACACACACACACACACACACAGGCCCAATAGAAGGCGGGAAGAGCAAATGAGCTTCTGTTGGTGCAAGAAGATGGAAGAGGCGAGAAGAAAAAGACGGGAAGAAGGATGGACAAAGATGGACTGGGAAAAAAAGAGAAAGGAAAAGAAAAAGGAGTCTGA
Source organism: Eriocheir sinensis (assembly GCF_024679095.1). Classification (NCBI taxonomy): domain Eukaryota; kingdom Metazoa; phylum Arthropoda; class Malacostraca; order Decapoda; family Varunidae; genus Eriocheir; species Eriocheir sinensis. The sequence goes on along the minus strand of NC_066528.1, from coordinate 19,118,955 downwards.
GAGGAGGAGTGAATGACCTTAAGAGAGAGAGAGAGAGAGAGAGAGAGAGAAAGGAAAAAAAGAAAGAAAGAAAGAAAGACCGAATAGAAATAGTGAATGAGTGAATGAATGAATGAAAAAAAAAGAAAGAAAGAGAGAATACAATAAAGAAAGGGAAAGGAAAAAACACTTCCAATCTCCTAAACATTCTAATACCGAAAGAAAACCAGTAAAAAAAATATTAGAACAAGAAAACAAAACAAGAATAAGCCATCAACAAAACGTCTAAGGTACGAAAAACAGAATACTCAAAACTACCAAAAAAATTAAATAAAAGATTGCAAATTACGAAAACTAATGAGCCCCCAAAAAATGATGACATGGAGTGCGAAAAAGCAAACACACACACACACACACACACACACACACACACACACACACACACACACACACACTGAGCCGTATCAGCAGGAAGTTTTACGAATCTACGCAGAGGAAGAAAAACAAAACTCTACATCGGTGAAAGTACTAATGAGCTGACAGGTAAAAGTTCATTGTTAATCCAAAACTTTACCTCCAGAGTACACGCGAGTAAAAACAAGGTACGTAATTTTGATGACTTGAATAGATTATGAAGTCGCTGGGTACAGAGATCACGGGGTACAGCAGGTTAACTTAGGCCAGTGTACTTAGACGGTTTAGGATCTCACAAGAAAAAAAAACTATTTCTATTTGCAAAGGCCATAAAAGGAGATTAGTCGAGTTTTCATGATCGTTGACTTTGATAGATAATAAAGTCCTTGAGTACAGAGATCACGGGGTTCATCAGGTTAACTTTGGCGAATGTTTTAAACTCTTTCGATTCTCATAACAACGATTCCCAAAGACCACGAAGGAGATTAGTCGAGTTCTCATGATCGTTGACTTTGATAGATAATGAAGTCCTTGGGTACAGAGATCACGGGGTTCATCAGGTTAACTTAGGCGAATATTTTAAACTCTTTCGATTCTCATAACAACGATTCCCAAAGACCACGAAGGAGATTAGTCGAGTTCTCATGATCGTTGACTTAGATAATGAATTCCCTGGGTACAGAGATCACGGAGTTCAACAGGTTAACTTAGGCGAATATTCTTAGACACATTAGATTCTCTCAACAACGATTCCCAAAGACCACGAAGGAGATTAGTCGAGTTCTCATGATCGTTGACTTTGATAGATAATGAATTCCCTGGGTACAGAGATCACGGGGTTCAACAGGTTAACTTAGGCGAATATTTTAGACTATTTCAATTCACTCAACAACGATTCCCAAAGGTCACGAAGGAGATTAGTCGAGTTATGATCGTTGACTTTGATAGATAATGAAGTCTTTGGGTACAGAGATCACGGGGTACAGCAGGTTAACTTAGGCCAGTGTACTTAGACGGTTTAGGATCTCACAACAACTATTTCTATTTGCAAAGGGCATAAAAGGAGATTAGTCGAGTTTTCATGATCTTTGACTTTGATAGATTATGAAGTCTTTGGGTACAGAGATCACGGGGTTCAACAGGTTAACTTAGGCGAATGTTTTAGACTCTTTCAATTCTCATAACAACGTTTAACAAAGGCCATAAAAGGAGATTAGTCAAGTTCTCATGATCGTTGACTTTGATAGATAATGAAGTCCTTGGGTACAGAGATCACGGGGTACAGCGGGTTAACTTAGGCCAGTGTACTTAGACGGTTTAGGATCTCACAAAAAAAACTATTTCTATTTGCAAAGGCCATAAAAGGAGATTAGTCGAGTTCTCATGATCTTTGACTTTAATAGATAATAAAGTCCTTGGGTACAGAGATCACGGGGTTCATCAGGTTAACTTTGGCGAATGTTTTAAACTCTTTCGATTCTCATAACAACGATTCCCAAAGACCACGAAGGAGATTAGTCGAGTTCTCATGATCGTTGACTTTGATAGATTATGAAGTCTTTGGGTACAGAGATCACGGGGTTCAACAGGTTAACTTAAGCGAATGTTTTAGACTATTTCGATCCTCTCAACAACGATTCCCAAAGACCACGAAGGAGATTAGTCGAGTTCTCATGATCGTTGACTTTGATAGATTATGAAGTCTTTGGGTACAGAGATCACGGGGTTCATCAGGTTAACTTTGGCGAATGTTTTAAACTCTTTCGATTCTCATAACAACGATTCCCAAAGGTCACGAAAGAGATTAGTCAGGTTCTCATGATCGTTGACTTTGATAGATAATGAAGTCCTTGGGTACAGAGATCACGGGGTTCAACAGGTTAACTTAGGCGAATGTTTTAGACTATTTCAATTCTCTCAATAACGATTAACAAAGACCACGAAGGAGATTAGTCGAGTTCTCATGATCTTTGACTTTGATAGATTATGAAGTCTTTGGGTACAGAGATCACGGGGTTCAACAGGTTAACTTAGGCCAGTGTACTTAGACGGTTTAGGATCTCACAACAACTATTTCTATTTGCAAAGGCCATAAAAGGAGATTAGTCGAGTTTTCATGATCTTTGACTTTGATAGATTATGAAGTCCTTGGGTACAGAGATCACGGGGTTCAACAGGTTAACTTAAGCGAATGTTTTAGACTACTTCAATTCCCTCAACAACGTTTAACAAAGACCACGAAGGAGATTAGTCGAGTTCTCATGATCGTTGACTTTGATAGATTATGAAGTCGCTGGGTACAGAGATCACGGGGTCCAACAGGTTAACTTAAGCGAATGTTTTAGACAATTTCGATCCTCTCAACAACGATTCCCAAAGACCACGAAGGAGATTAGTCGAGTTCTCATGATCGTTGACTTTGATAGATTATGAAGTCTTTGGGTACAGAGATCACGGGGTTCATCAGGTTAACTTTGGCGAATGTTTTAAACTCTTTCGATTCTCATAACAACGATTCCCAAAGACCACGAAGGAGATTAGTCGAGTTCTCATGATCGTTGACTTTGATAGATAATGAAGTCCTTGGGTACAGACTACAGAGATCACGGGGTTCATCAGGTTAACTTAGGCGAATATTTTAGACTATTTCAATTCTCTCAACAACGATTCCCAAAGGTCATGAAAGAGATTAGTCAGGTTCTCATGATCGTTGACTTTGATAGATAATAAAGTCCTTGAGTACAGAGATCACGGGGTTCAACAGGTTAACTTAAGCGAATGTTTTAGACTCTTTCGATTCTCATAACAACGATTAACAAAGACCACGAAGGAGATTAGTCGAGTTCTCATGATCGTTGACTTTGATAGATAATGAAGTCCTTGGTTACAGTGATCACGGGGTTCAACAGGTTAACTTAGGCGAATATTTTAGACTATTTCAATTCTCTCAACAACGATTCCCAAAGGTCACGAAGGAGATTAGTCGAATTCTCATGATCGTTGACTTTGATAGATAACGAATTCCCTGGGTACAGAGATCACGGGGTACAACAGGCTAACTTAGGCGAATGTTTTAGACTCTTTCAATTCTCTCAATAACGATTTTCAAAGACCACGAAGGAGATTAGTCGAGTTCTCATGATCGTTGTCTTTCACTACTAATACTAACACTAATACTAATAATACTTTCTTTCTAATACTAATAATAATACTTTCTTTACTTACTCACTTATGCTTACTAATATTTACTTTCTAACTAATAATACTTTCTTTCTATTCATTCATTCTTTTTTTCTTTTATCAAATCAGCGACTAGCGGGCATTTACTACTACTACTACTACTACTACTACTACTACTACTACTACTACTACTACTACTACTACTCTCTAAGCTAAGCAATTCCATCACCTTTAACTCTTTTCAAATACGCAATTTTTATTATTTTATATTTATCTTCGCTTTTTCATCCTATACATACTGCAACAACCATTTTCAATACTACTACTACTACTACTACTACTACTACTACTACTACTACTACTACTACTACTACTACTACTACTACTATCCTCACCTCCATCACTGCACATCTATCAAGGTTATTTTATTAGCCGGCCCATCTATCTGGTCCGCCTTATCCCGCTCTGGGCTCTAATGAAATGAGTGATGGCCCGGACACAACACGGTCCTTCCTTCCTTCGTTCCTTCTATCATCACACTCTCTACCCTTTCTCCTTCTGTATCTATCTCTCCCTTCCCTCCTTCCTTCCTTCTATCATCATACTTTCTATCCCTTTCTCCTTCTGTATCTATCTATCTCTCCCTTCCTTTCCTTCCTTCCTTCCTTCCAATCATCACACACTCTATCCCTTTCTCCTTCATTATCTGTCTCTCCTTTCCCTCCTTCCTTCCTTCCTTCTATCATCACACTCTCTACCCTTTCTCCTTCTGTATCTGTCTCTCCCTTCCCTCCTTTCTTCCTTCCTTCCTTCATATCATCACGCTCTCTATCCCTTTCTCCTTCTTTATCTATCTCTCCCTTCCTTCCTTTCCTTCCTTCCTTCCTTCCATCATCACACTCTCTATCCTTTTCTCCTTCACTATCTGTCTCTCCCTTCCCTCCTTCCTTCCTTCCTTCCATCATCACACTCTCTACCCTTTCTCCTTCTGTATCTATCTATCCCTTCCTTCCTTCCTTCCTTCTATCATCACACTCTCTACCCTTTCTCCTTCATTATCTGTCTCTCCCTTCACTCCTTCCTTCCTTCCTTCCTTCCTTCTATCATCATACTCTCTCTCCTTTTCCATAACTATTTCATTCTACCATTTCTATCTCCCTTTTTCTATCCCAATGTTCCTTTCTTACTACAATCTACATCTATTTCCAATCATTTTCTTCCTCTACTCCTTAATCAAACTAACATTGCTTTCAGATATATGATTCTTCCACTACATACTAACCAATCTATCCGACTTCAATCCTCTTTCCTTTCCTCTCTCACTATAATCTACATCTATTTCCAATCATTATCTTCCTCTACTCCTTAATCAAAATAACACTGCCTTTAGATATATGATTCTTCCACTACATTCTAACCAATCTATCCTACTTCATTCTTCTTTCCTTCCCTTACATCCACACAAACTCTAATCACACGTGTCCCAATCTGTTATTCTGTCCCTTCCCTTCCATCCCTCGACCCATCCCTGCGCCTCCTCTCCTTGCTCTCCCTTCCTCTCCTCACCACATAAACACTTGCTTTGTTAATCCATTTCGCCTTCCTAGTCCAACCATATGCTGTGAACATTATGCGTCCAGTCCAATTTATAAGTTAGTTAGTCTCCCTTTCTTCTTCTATGTCTATCGAGCTTCCCTTTCTTCCCCTTTCTGCCCTTTTCCTCCTCTTTCTTCCTCCTTTATCTCTCTCTCTCTTCCTCTCATTCCCAGCATCCAAGTGTCTCCCTTTGTTCTCTCCCTAACGAATTTCCATTTTCTTCCCCTTTCTGCCCTTTTCCTCCTCTCTCTCTCTCTCTCTCTCTCTCTCTCTCTCTCTCTCTCTCTCTCTCTCTCTCTCTCTCTCTCTCTCTCTCTCTCTCATTCCCAGCATCCAAGCCAGCCTCCCTTTGTTCTTCTCTCCCTAACGAATTTCCATTTTCTTCCCCTTTCCTCTTCCCCTCTCCATCTGTCGAAGTCATCCCCTTTTTCTCTCCTCTTTCCCTGTACCTTCAGTCTATCTATATATCTATCTATCGTTCCTTCTTCCTCCTCCTCTATTCTTCCTCTTCCTTTCTATCTATCTATTTGTCCAATTTATCTTCTTATCTATCCTTATTATCTCTTTCTATCGAGTGTACCGTACCTAATCTATCGCCAATCTATCTATCTATCTATCTATCGTCCCCTCTTTCGCTTCCTCCTTTCTTCCCCTTTTTCTCTCTCCCTATCCATATGTTAAAGCCTCTCTCTCTCTCTCTCTCTCTCTCTCTCTCTCTCTCTCTCTCTCTCTCTCTCTCTCTCTCTCTCTCTCTCTCTCTCTCTCTTACCAATTCTACCTCCAACACAACTTAATCCTAACCTATCTACCTTAGTTTCCCCCTCCTCCTCCTCCTCTCTTACCTTTCCTATCTACCTTTCTACCTATCCATCCACGCTCTCTCTCCCTCCTCATTCAATTTCTCTCTCTCCTCACTCTACCTGTCCTAATCCACCTGCTATCCAATTTATCCCAACCAAATAATACCTTCAAACCTTCATCCTTTCCTATCCACAATCCTCCTCTTCCCTTCCACTCGTCCGCCTTACCCATCCACCCTCCACACCAGCCTTCTACTCCTCCCTCCCTTCCCCGACGTACCTAGCCCTTGCACCTGTCTCAACCTTAATTAAGAGAAGCAATAAACGAGGTGATTCACGGCCCAGGTGTAAATCGTAGTGATGGAGGAGGTGAAGAAAGCTTGGACCTGGCTCTGGTGGTACAAATTCATGGGTTTTGGTAAGCGGTGATTGTGATTGAGAGGAGCATTTTTAGACCTTCCGGAGCCCAGTCTCACGTATTTGACAAGGCTTTCGTAGGGGCTTTGGGGGCATTTCCAGGGGTAGTTTAATGACCCTGGTGGTAGTTTGATCCTTCTGACTAGCCTCTTTGATTCCTGCCCATTCATTGTTTTCCATTCTTCCAGTAAAGGCGAGAGATAAAAAGGTTTTCGTAGGGGGGTTGGGGGCATTTCCAGGGGTAGTTTAATGACCCTGGTGGTAGTTTGATCCTTCTGACTAGCCTCTTTGATTCCTGCCCATTCATTATTTTCCATCCTTCCAGTAAAGGCGAGAGATAAAAAGGCTTTCGTAGGGGCTTTGGGGGCATTTCCAGGGGTAGTTTAATGACCCTGGTGGTAGTTTGATCCTTCTGTCTAGCCTCTTTGATTCCTGCCCATTCATTGTTTTCCATCCTTCCAGTAAAGGCGAGAGACAAAAAGGTTTTCTTAGGGGTAGTTTAATGACCCTGGTGGTAGTTTGATCCTTCTGTCTAGCCTCTTTGATTCCTGCCCATTCATTGTTTTCCATTCTTCCAGTAAAGGCGAGAGACAAAAAGGTTTTCGTAGGGGCTTTGGGGGCATTTCCAAGGGTAGTTTAATAACCCAAGTGGTAGTTTGGACCTTCTTATGTGCCGTGAACCTACAGAAACACTCATTAGAACCCGACTGATCTTCTTTTTGGCCTCTGGAAATTGCTGATGTAAGAGACGGAAACGACTGAGAATTCCAACATAAGTGAGTGATTTAGTCATTACACGCAAATATTTTAACACTTCTTGTCTCGTATTCTTAAGCATTGCGAGGCTCACACACGCACATATGGTAAGGCTTTTGTAGAGGTTGTGTGTGTGTGCTTTTCCATGGGTAGTTTTGAGCCTAGTTATGGTTTAAAAGGCTTCTGACACTTATTCTTAAACACTTCGGATCTCACACACACACATATGGTAAGGTTTTTGTAGAGGTTGTGTATGGGGGCTTTTCCATGGGTAGTTTTGAGCCTGGTGATAGTTTAAAAGGCTTCTGACACATATTCTTAAACACTTTGGAGCACACTCAGACATATGGTAAGGCTTTTGTTGAGGTTGTGTATGGGGGCTTTTCCATGGGTAGTTTCATGAGCCTAGTGATAGTTTAAGGCCACTGTCCCGTGAACGTTAAGACACTGATGAGAACCCGACTGATCTCTTTTGGGGCCTCTAGAAATATGTTTAGTGAGTGTCATTAATTGTGTTGTTTTACGGGCATAGTCTTTAACATTTCGGCGCCCAAGAACACATAATTTAATAGGTAGGTTTTCTTCACACACAGATACACAAACACACACACACTCCCACATACACACACTCACATACGCACACAAACACGTTCACTCTCTCATCTACTTAGAATCACACACTCACAAAGCTTTTCTCTCCTCTGAAGTTTTAGATCCAATGACCTTTGTCGAGAGAGTAAGTAAGAGAAGAGGAAAGAGGATGCGAGCGAGGATGAAAACTTTTGTGATGCGTTGCTGGGAGATGAAAACAATATTCGTGTCTGCAGGAGATAACGCGACAAGGAGACATGAGACAAAATAGCTTTAAGCACTGAGACGCTGAAGATGACAAAGAGAAACAGACGGAGACGAAAATACTATAATGGAGTCCAACTGAGTGATGATCTTACTGAATGTTATGTTATTTTTAAAGAAGAGAAGATAGAGAAAGCAAATATGAAAGAGCGTAAAATACTGAGACGTTGAAGAAGATAAATTAAGCAAAATATGGGGATGAAAATACTATAATGAAGTCCAACTGAGTGATGATCTTACTGAATGTTATGTTATTTTTAAAGAAGAGAAGATAGAGAAAGCAAATATAAAAGAGCGTTAAATACTGAGACGTTGAAGAAGATGAATAGAGCAAAAGATGGAAATGAAAATATAATGAAAATAATGAAAATAAATATAAATAATGAAGTATAAAGAAAATAAATATAATGAGTCTAACAGAGGAAAAGCAACACAGGAAGAATTACGTGAATGTTGTGTTAGTTTTATAGAAGGAAAAATAAAGGAAAAATAAAGGAAAATTAGAAGAGCAATAGATATTTCGACGCTGAAAAAGAAAAAAGAAAAGAAAAATCGGAGAGGAAATTAAGATAGTGGAGTTCAATAGAGGAAAACTAACATAGAAAAAACCTTATTGAATGTTACGTTAATCAAAAGGAAAAAAATATATAAAAAAAACTTTAAAAAAATACGAAAATAATAATAGCGAAATATACATTGAAAAAAAGCATAAATTAAAGACGAAAATTATATAGTTTAGGAAAGAAAGTAAATAAGAGAGAGCAGGGGCACAAAAAATTAGGTTACTCGCTTCTCGTACAAAATTAATTAAGAGGAAATGGAAAATGTGAGAGAGGGTTGACTAACATTACTTACTCTCTCTCTCTCTCTCTCTCTCTCTCTCTCTCTCTCTCTCTCTCTCTCTCTCTCTCCCTCTCTCTCTCTCTCTCTCTCTCTCTCTGTGTGTGTGTGTGTGTGTGTGTGTGTGTGTGATTTTTTTTATTCGCATTAAAAAAAAAAATCAACCACAAAGAATCCTACACACACACACACACACACACACACACACACACACACACACACACACACAAAGATCATCAAATTATACAAAGATTAAATTCACTAACAGAAAAAAAGGAAAAAAAGGCGAAGAAATTCCATAAAACGAAAAAAAAAACGAATTCCATAAAAAGAAAGAAAAAAGCGAAGAATTCCATAAAAAAGAAAAAATGCGAAAAATTCCATAAAAAAGAAAAAATGTGAAGAATTCCATAAAAAGAGAAGAAAAAAAAAAGGAATTTCTTAACATCCACCATTTCCTTCCTCGACCAAAAATCACTTAATCCACCAACGATACATTTCTTCATCAGCGGGACAGGAGGAGGAGGAGGAGGAATTGAGGGATACAAGAGGAACGAAGATAGACGAGTGTTGCATTACCTGGCATTACCTGAGTCATCCATTCCACGTGCAGGAAGAAAATGGGAAAACGACGACGAAAACGATGCCCACGCGGATTAAGACAAATGAGCCCGAATACGAAAGAATTGAAATAAAGAGAAGAAGGGCATCTACTACACTGCCATCTACACTTACGTAAAGAAAATGGGGGGAAAGAAGTGATTTCGGAAACGACATCCTATCACAAGAGATGAAGGAGAATGGAGATGAAGGCGTTGACGAAAAATACAAAATGAAACAAAGGCAAATAAAATAAAGGTATTGATGGGTAACTCAAGAAAACAGCCGCAAATCTAAGACTCACATCGTCAGGTTGGAGATGAAGGCGTTGACGAATAATACAAAATGAAACAAAAGGAAATCAAATAAAGGTCTTCATGGATAACTAAAGTAAAGAAGAACAACAAGTCTCACACATCGTCAGGTTGGAGATAAAAGCGTTGACGAAAAATATAAGAAGAAAAAAAGGCAAATCAAATAAAGGTCTTGATGGGTAACTAAAGTAAAATAGCAAATCTCACACTCACATCGTCAGGTTGGAGATGAAGGCGTTGACGGGCAGCAGGAAGGAGAAGGCTGCCTCTTGCGCATCGAGAGTCGGGTTGCGAATCTTGCACGTGACGGTGGTGACGGCGTAGCGCGATATCACCACAGACTGTATATGGTACGTCAAGATCTCGAGGTCATCCCACTCCACCCTAGACGGCCCCGGTACCCCCAGGATGCTCCCCCCCGATCCCCCGCCGAGGATGGAGGACGAGGAGGACGAGGACGAGGACAAGGAGGCAGCCACGTCGGGTAGTGGGGGTGATGCATGGCTCGGCGTCAACTGCGAGTCCTGGAAAGGGAGGAGAAAAACCAAGATTAATTAATGTCTTTTATTGGAGTTATTATGAAGGTCTTGTTTATTATTGCCTGTTTTTTGCGTTCCTTCTTTCATCCTCCATTTTCCGATAAAGGGAGAGGCAGAAAAAAGGTTAATTGGGTCTCGTGTTTGTTGTTATTGATCTTGATGTGAAAGTCCTCCCCGTTAGTGCATATTAACGAGGTGATGCACGGCCCAGGTGTAATTCGTGGTGATGGAGGAGATGAAGAAAGATTGGACCTGGCTTTAGTGGTACAAATTCATGGGTTTTGGTAAGTGGTGACGATGATAAAGAGGAGCATTTTTAAACCATTAGGAGGCCAGTCTCACGTATTTGACAAGGCTTTCCTAGGGTCTTTGGGGTATTTCCAGGGATAGCTTAATGACCCCGCTGGTAGTTTGGCTCTTCTTATGTGCCGTGAACCTACAGACACACTCATTCTAACATAAGTGCGAGTGATTTAGTCTTTACATACACATATTCAGGGGTAGTTTAATGACCCTGGTGGTAGTTTGATCCTTCTCTCTACCCTCTTTGATTGCTCTCCGTTCTTAATTTTCAATGTTTCCAGTAAAGGGGAAAGAAAAACAAAAATATGAAGATTTATATTTGTTATCGATGTCATAGTGAATGTCATACTCTCTTCTGCCTCTTTTTTTTTTTACTTTCTAATCTTCATATTCTTTTCCAGTGAAGGGAGAGAGAAAAAGGTTTGATTCTCATATAAAAAAAAATAATATGAAGACTTGAATTTATTGTTAACGATTTTTTTTTTTTTTTACTTTCTATCCTTCATATTCTTTTCCAGTGAAGGGAGAGAGAAAAAGGTTTGATTCTCGTATAAAAAAATAATAGGAAGACTTAAATTTAATGTTATCTTTTTTTTTTTTACTTTCTATCCTTCATATTCTTTTCCAGTGAAGGGAGAGAGAAAAATGTTTGATTCTCGTATAAAAAAAAATATGAAGACTTAAATTTATTGTTATCGATTTTTTTTTTTTTTTACTTTCTATCCTTCATAT
>NC_066528.1:19100130-19102630 GCF_024679095.1 Eriocheir sinensis | reverse complement strand
TTGGGACGAAAGAAAAGACAGAGGAGGAGGAGGAAGAGGTGGAGGAGGAGAAGAATAAGAAAGAATAGAAAGAAGCGAATAACGAAAAAGATGATTCGAGAAAAAAAAAGGTTGTTAAAGAAAAAGAACAAGAACACGAGTAAAGAAGAAGAAAACGATAGAGAAAAGAAGGAAGAAGGGGAGGAAGAAAAGGAGAAAACGGCGAAAGTGGAGGATAAAACAGACGATATGAAATTAAGAAAAGAAAAAGAAAGAGGAGGAAGAGGAGAGAAGGAGAAGAAGAAAAGGCGGGAGAGGAAAATTAATAAAAAAAGACGAAAATAAAGAAAAAAAGAGGTCGCATTAGAAGACGAACAAGAAAAAGACAATCAAGAAGCAGAAGAAATCAAAACAAGATAAAATAAGAAAAACACAAATGTTAATAGTACAAAAACTGTGTTAGATCGGCGTGGCCTGACCCTCCAACACCCCCCAACAATTTAAATTATGCAACTAGGGGTCTAAAATGGAAAATGCTGAAAACTAAAGATGGCGCCACTATAAACACTTGCCTGCGCCACAACGGACTGGGGCCAAGACGTAAAAAAAGAAAAAAAAACAGCTGACTTTGTTTATAATGCCATGTTGTAGGGGTCATCAGGGCTAGCAAATGTTATTATACAATGTCATGTCTACAATGCATGGGTAAGCCAGGAAAACAACTTGAAGATAACAACAACAACAACAACACTAAGAAGATGGACAATCTGTTGAGCCGATAAAAAAAAAAGAAAACAAGATCATAAACACTAATAAAAAGAGTTGTAGGCAGGTATTAAAGTCTCTCTCTCTCTCTCTCTCTCTCTCTCTCTCTCTCTCTCTCTCTCTCTCTCTCTCTCTCTCTCTCTCTCTCTCTCTCTCTCTCTCTCTCTCTCTCTCTCTCTCTCTCTCTCTGTACATTTAGCAAGGCGGGTGATGAGTGGCCGAAGGGAATGACGGATGGAAGGCGGGGAATAATTGGTAGATATTTACGACTGTCTGTACAACCATTCGTTCTCTGCCGTTCGTCTTTTCATACTCTCTCTCTCTCTCTCTCTCTCTCTCTCTCTCTCTCTCTCTCTCTCTCTCTCTCTCTCTCTCTCTCTCTCTCTCTCTCTCTCTCTCTCTCTCTCTCTCTCTCTCTCTCACTTATTATTATACTATTCAATTTCCTCTTTTTTTTATTGGATTGGGTTTTTATTTCTTAATTTCTGCTTTTCTATTTTCGTCTGTTCTCTCCTTCACTGTTCTACTCCGATTCTTGTTCTTCTTTTTCTTCTTATTATCCTTGTTTTTCTGTTATTTCTCTTCTTATTCGTTCTTGCTTTCTTCTTCCTTTTCTACCTTTATTTTCTTTTTTTTTCTTTGTCCTGCTACTGTCTCATTTGTACTCCTTTTCCTCCTCCTCTTTTTCCTCTTCCTCCTCCTCCTCCTACCCTTGCTTATACTACTAATACAATTTCCTTATATTCCACAACTTTTTAATATCTCTTAATTTTCACACTTTTCCTCCCCCTTCTCCTCTTCCTCCTCCTCCTTCTTCATCTCCTTTAAATACTAATACAATTACTTTATATTCCACAACTTTTCAATATCTCTTAATTTTCCACTTTTCCTCTTCCTCCTCCTCCTCCTCCTTCATCTCTTTCTACTACCAATACAAATACTTTTTATCCTACAACTTTTCAATATCTCTTAATTTTCACACTTTTCCTTCTCTTCACTCCAACCAACCTCTCCTCCTCTTCCTCCTTCTCCTCCTCCTCCTCTTCCCATTCCCTCGGTATCGCTTCAAGGGGCAGTTAGCGTGACCATAAGACAAGTTGTATTATCACGGCAAGACCATTCTGATTACAACGCGCGGCGGGCTGCTTCGCGTCTCCTCCTAATGTTCCTTGCTTGTGTTAGTGTTATTGCCCGATTTGGTCCCTGGCGGCTATCCTGCTTTCATGCGTGCGATAATGCTGCCAATCTTGTTCCTCTGACACTTAATGGGTTTGAGTTTGTCTTTTTTTTCTTCTTCTTTTTTTTTAGTTTTTGTTTTTTAGAAGTTTCGTTGTGGATTTTGTTATTGTTATTGTGACTGTTATTATTATTGTTATTATTATTATTATTGTTTTCTAATAGTTATTGTTTTCTAGTGATCATATTCTTGTTTTTTTTCTTGTTTTCTTGTTTCTTTTATATTAATTGATGTTTTCTTTTTACAAGCAAAATTTGAGTTCTGTGTGTGTTTGTGTTTGCGTGTGTGTGTGTGTGTGTGTGTGTGTGTGTGTGTGTGTGTGTGTGTGTCTAAATGTGTGTGAGTAATGCAGTTCCAACCAGATACACACACACACACACACACACACACACACACACACACGCACACACTTAAAATCTATATATACACTGCAATTCTCTCTCTCTCTCTCTCTCTCTCTCTCTCTCTCTCTCTCTCTCTCTCTCTCTCTCTCTCTCTCTCTCTCTCTCTCTCTCTCTC
>NC_066528.1:19040130-19090130 GCF_024679095.1 Eriocheir sinensis | reverse complement strand
TACTACTACTACTACTATTACAGCTTCTGCCACAACTATATCCCAAACACACACTCTCTCTCTCTCTCTCTCTCTCTCTCTCTCTCTCTCTCTCTCTCTCTCTCTCTCTCTCTCTCTCTCACACACACACACACACACACACACACACACACACACTTAAGCCTTTCCCATTGTTAGTGTGTAATCCTACGTAAGCTTCCTATTCATATCTTTCGCTATTATTATTGTTATTATTATTATTATTATTATTATTATTATTATTATTATTGTTGTTGTTGTTGTTGTTGTTGTTGTTGTTGTTGTTGTTGTTGTTGTTTGTTTGTTTGTTTTCAAGATATATATATTTTTTTGTTCCTTGTTGCTTCTTCTTCTTCTTCTGCTTCTTCTTTTTCTCTTCTTCTTCTTCTTCCTCTTCTTCTTCCTGTTCCCCTTCCTCCTCCTCTCTCATGTTTCTTTCGCACGCTTGCCTCCTCCTCCTCCTCCTCCTCTCTCTCTCTCTCTCTCTCTCTCTCTCTCTCTCGTACATGATTTTTTGCTTCATATTTCAAGACGTTTTTTCTTTCTTTCTTTCTTTCTTTCTTTCTTTCTTCGTGTTTCCAAATCCTTCCCTTCACTTTTTCTTCAATGTTTTTCTTTATGTTTTTTCCTCCTATTCTGTGTCTCCAAACTTTTATTTTCTTTTTTTTTATCACCAATGTTTTTATTTTGTCTTTTTCTTCCCCTTTTCTTTTTTTTCTTTCATCCAGTTTTGTTTTTTTGTGTTTTCTTTCCTTCCTTTCTTGTTTCGTTCACACATTTTTGGTTTGTTTTCTTTTATTTATGATTCTTTTTTTATTATTTTTCACATTTCTCTCGTCTTACAATTTCTTCCCCTCCTCTTCATCTCCATCTTCATCAGCATCATCATCTATAGAGTCTTCTTCTGCCGTATCTTCTACAACATCGATTTCTTTATATAGATTCAAAACTTCCTTCAGAACGTTCGTCTTTTTTTTTCCTCGTTATCTTCCTTTCCCTCCTCCTCCTCAGTTTATTCCTATTCCTTCTGTGGTATCTTATCCTCTTCCTTCTCCTCTTCATTCTTTTTCTCCTCCTCTTATTCCTCTTTATCCTCTTTCCCTTCCCTCTTCCTCCTCTTCATACTCTTTCTCTTTCCCTTACTCCTTCTCTTCTCTTGTCAGTCTTTCTCCTCCTCATCCTCTTCCTCCTCCTCGTTTATCTTCTCGTCCTTCCTCTTACTCCTCTTCATACTCTTCCTCTTTCCCTTACTCCTTCTTCTCTTCTCTCATCACACTCTTTCTCCTCCTCGTCCTCTTCGTCCTCCTCGTCTATATACTCTACCATCTTCCTCTTCCTCTCGCTTCTCCTCTTCTTCTCTTACTTCTCCTCCTCCTCCTTCTTTATCATTTCCTCTTCATCGCCTTCGTTTGCTTCCTCTTACTCCTACTCTTGCTGTTTTTCCGATCCTTCCTCTTCCCCCTTCCTCCTCTTCCTTTTCCTCTTCTCGTTCCTCTTTCTCTTACCCTTCCTCGTCTTTATACTCTTCCTCACTCTCTTACGCTGGCTCCTCTTTTCTCTCTTCCTCTTCCTCCTCTTAAATTCACTACCCTTCCTTCCTTTCAGCAGCTCTACCTTCTCCTCTTACTTCAGCTTCGGTTCTGCCTGAGTTCGCTTTTTGCAGGCCCAGTATTGGTTTGCAGGGAAGAAAAAAGAAGGGAACACTTTGCAATATCTGTGAGGACAACTGTGTGGAGAGACTTGCCGGGGTTGAAAAAAATACGAGTCTTTCCACTGGTTGCCTTGTTCATGTGGCACACGCGAAAAGTTCCTTATGAATATTTGTTAAGGGTGAATGTTAGATAATATTGAAGAGTACTCGGATGGTCTGTGGTGAAAAATTGTCCATGTTAAATTTTCTAATACGTACATTTAGCTTTTGTTATATTCATGTTTTATAGTGAGTATCTATTGTTGAGGGTGAATGTCTGGTAATATAGCAGAGAACTCGGTTATTCTAGCTAAAAAAAATGTCTATGTTAAATTTTCTAATACACACTTTTAGCAATTGTTATATTCATACGTTTTCTAGTGTCTATTGCTGAGGGTGACTTCGGTAATGTTGCAAAGTACTCGGTTATTCTGAGCTCAAAAAAAAAGGCCATGTTAAATTTTCTAATACACACTTTTAACTATTATATTCATCCGTTTTCAAGTAAATTCTAGTAATGTTATATACAGATGTTTTTATCCCCTGCTGGCTTATCTAAATGAATTCTTCCCTAAATCTCCTCATCTCAAATGTATGCATGTATACCCTGCTGGCTTATCTAAATGAATTCTTCCCTAAATCTCTTCATCTCAATCTGTGTATGCATGTTATCTAGTTTCATTATCTATGCAGTGTTAATTGTTAGGTAATACATCAAATTCACGCGTAATGTAACATGCAGATGTTTTTATCCCCTGCTGGCTTATCTAAATGAATTGCTCCCAAAATCTCTTCATCTCAGTCTGTCTAAGCATGTTATCTAGTGCAATTATCTATGTAGTTATCTGTGCAATTGTCTCTAGTACGTGTGTTTACCTATTCCTAAATTTATATGTTTTTATACTTTTATGTCTTACTGAATTTCTCTCGACATCTCTTCATCTCGATCTTCCCTCAGAAAAAAAATATATATATCGTGAATTATCGAATAAGATTATGTTTTGTGAAAGTTAAACGTTCGGTGTTGATTTGAAATAAGAAACAAGGATGCGTAGAGAGAAGTGAAGAGGGAAAACAAGGACAAACTAGCACAAAACACACACACACACACACACACACACACACACACACACACACACACACACACACACACACACACATCTCTACAATAAAACAAAAAAAGGACGTGACAACCAACACTAAAATATTATCTTCGGTAAATTGAACGAACGATACTGATTTAAATTAAGAAAAAAAGGGGAAAATTTTGCATAGAGAGAACTGTGCAGGCAAAACAATAACACACTAACACAAAAAGACAACACAACAAAACACAACAAAAAAAGCGACGTAGTAAAATCAACACTAAAATATTATCTTCCGTAAGTTGAAAAAGGGAAAAAAATCGTGTATGGAAAACTGTGCAGGCAAAACAGGAACACACGAACACAAAAGACAACAAAACAACAAAACAAAAGAGTGACGCAATAACCAACACTAAAATATTCAAAAAAGGAAAAAAAATCGTGTAAGGAAAACTGTGGAGGCAAAACAAAAACACACTAACACAAAAAGACAACAAAAAACAAAACAAAAGACGAACGTAACAACAATCAACGCTAAAACAATTAACTCATCAACCTATCCCATCCTACAATCCCCTGAAGCTCCCATACCCTCGGGCGGCTTGGCAACGGACGCTCAACGCTCTTTCTCATAAGCAATTCATACACTGGATATATATAAGCCTCTTTTTTTTTTATTTTTAGGTCCGGGCAGGAAGGACGGGAAACATATACTCTGCTAATGGAAGCGTAAACATTCACGACTCGCCTCTGGACAATGATGTTTAGGGGAGACTATCCTGTTTGTTTGTTTATTTATATTTTGCTCTATATACAAACGAGTAATTACTGTATCTGTGACTGTTGGTATATCTCTCTCTATCTATCTATCTATCTATTAATGTCTATGTCGCTAACGTTACTCCTATTCTCCCCTTCCTCTTCACTAACTGTAATTTTTTTTTTTTTTTTTTTTTGCTGTATAAACAAACGAGTAATTAATGTATCTGTGCGTGTTGGTATATCTCTCTCTCTGTCTATCTATCTATCAACATCTATGCATTAAAGTCATTCTCATTCTCCCTTTCTCTTCACTAACTAACTATTTATCTATCTATATGTATGTCTATTTTGATTTTCTATTGATTTATTTGTCTGTCTATCTATCAATACCTATGTTGTCAAATTAAGCCTCGTCATCCCTTTCTCTAGATAATAATACTTGGAATAGACTGTATATTTGTTTTTATTAATTCTACAAACTAAATTTTTCTGTATTAATGTTATTTTGGCTACATACATTTCTCTATTGGTCTGTCTGTCTCTCTATCTATCAGTATTTTATCATTAACTGCAAACTTATTTTCCTTTTCTCTTCGTCAATTGTCTATTTCTGTATCTTTTTTTTTTAACATTTTCTATTTTACATTTTCATTGTACATTTCATATTTTCTATTTTAATCTGCCTACTGTCTCTTGGTGTATCTATCTATCAGTCAAACTATCTATCTATCAATCAGTATATATGTCCGTTAATCATTTGCATCCTTTTTTTATATCAGCTAACTATTTCTATTTACAGTATATATTTATCTTTATATATACATTTGTCTATCTACCTATCCATCTATCTATCCATCAATCTACCTATCATTCTATATCAGTATCTATGCCGTATATTTCACCCTCCTCCTCCTCCTCCTCCTCTCCTCCCCACTAACTTCACACCCCACAAAAATCCGCTGGAATCACAGAATTGGACGAACCCCCAAAACAAATTTAATCAGAGGGGCAAACTTGTATTTCCTGTGCGGGATCACAATTCGCTCCAATCACGGGATCATCGCTACGGCCTGATAATACGGGCTGGGAATAGGATGACGATGGGGCAAAATATGAAAGTTGTGAAAAAAGGTATAAATTGACTAAACACGATGATATTAATACGAGCTGGGAGTAGGGAGACGAACAACCAAAAAAGAGAGTTGAGAAATAGGTAAAAATAGACGAGAAAGAGAAAACAGAAGTGGAAATCAAAGTGCAAAAGATGATACGTTAAAAAAAAAAGACAACATATGACTAAAAGTAGGTATTAAAAACAATGAAAATAGTGAAAAAAAAGAAAGTTGGGAAAAGGTAGAAATATACGAGAGAGAAAAAACAGAAGTGGAAATCAAAATGCAAAGGATGATACATTAAAAAAGATAGCATACGACTGAAAGTAAGCATCAAAAACAATGAAAATAATGAAGGAGTAGAGAGACAAACAACCAAAAAAGAAAGTTGGGTAAATGTAGAAATATACGAGAGAGAGAAAACAGAAGTGGAAATCAAAATGCTAAAGACGATACATTAACAAAGACAGCATAAGACTGAAAGTGAGCATTAAAAACAATGAGAATAGTGAAGGAATAGATAGACAAACAACCAAAAAAGAAAGTTGGGAAAAGGTAGAAATATACGAGAGAGAAAAAAACACCAGTGGAAATCAAAATGCAAAGGATGATACATTAAAAAAGATAGCATAAGACTGAAAGTAAGTATCAAAAACAATGAAAATAATGAAGGAGTAGAGAGACAAACAACCAAAAAAGAAAGTTGGGAAAAGGTAGAAATATACAAGAGAGAGAGAAAACAGAAGTGGAAATCAAAATGCTAAAGATGATACATTAACAAAGACAGCATAAGACTGAAAGTGAGTATTAAAAACAATGAGAATAGTGAAGGAATAGATAGACGAACAGCAGTAAAGCGTGTGGGAAAGATGAAACTAGACGAGAAAGAGAAAACGGAACTGGAAATCAAAATGCAACAGTTGATATGTCTAGAAAGGCAAAACGAGAGAAGTAAAGAATTATAATACGAGCAAGGAATAGACAGACAGACAGCAAAAAGGAAAGCATGAAAATGAGTAAAAATTGACTAGAAAATATGGAACAGAAATGCAACAGTAGATTTGTCTAGAAAGGCAAAAACGAGAGAAATTAAGAAATATTGTGTATCATGGAAAATACGTTGATAGTTTTACAAGCATTTCATTATACCATTTTTTTTATATGCCGGGCGCGATCATCATATAACGCGTTGGTATAATATAGTTTACCATGAGACTAATTTTATTCCTCTGTCAACTCTACTGTTATTTTTTTCCCGTGTATCAAAACCCTATATTTGTATTTGCATTGGGTCATCATCTTACACTTTCAAATAATACAGTTTTCCATGTGACTAATTTCATTCCACTGTCAACTCTACTGTTATTTTTTTCCTGTATATCAAAACCCTATATTTGTATTTGCATTGGGTCATCATCTTACACTTTCAAATAATACAGTTTTCCATGTGACTAATTTCATTCCACTGTCAACTCTACTGTCATTTTTTTCCCGTGTATCAAAACCCTATATTTGTACTTGCATGGAGGTCATTATATTACACATTCACATTATATTGTTTAGCATGGGATTAACTAAATACCTCTGACAACTCTATTTTTTTTTTTTTTTTTTTTTTTTACTGTATACCAAAGCACTATTTTTGTGTCTGCATACAATTCTCTCCTACGACTCCATTAGTATTGCAATTTGATATTACTCTCTCTCTCTCTCTCTCTCTCTCTCTCTCTCTCTCTCTCTCTCTCTCTCTCTCTTGTGTCACTTTTCCACTATGTCAGAGGGTACATTGAAGGCTTGCTATTATACTGCAATCTATCTTCATTTCCAGACTGAATGAACCACTGGCTAGACAAAGATATATAACTCAAAACAAACACTATGGGAGCAAGGGTTAATATGTATCTTCATTCTTTCATTCGTTTCACAAATCTAACTCTGCAGTCGTATTTCTTTGTTTGTATTTCAAGGGAGTTAGACTAGGTTTGGTTAAGTTATCCTCGTTTTTTCTTCTGTCCAATACAACGACATCAAGCAACTGTCTAACCTCACAAGCTTGCATTCACAAAGACGAACACGAACCAGACTTTTCAACACCGTCAGAATATCACATTTCGCTTCGCTGTACTCCGCCAAGTCATAACTCACACCCGCCTTCTCGTTTTTCATTCCTCGCATTACACACGTGAATTACAACCGCGGCTCAGAGGAAGAGAACACTGCATGGTCTACTGTACTTCATCCGCTAAAAGGGTAGAGAGAGTAAGGTTGATAATCTCAGAAGTTTCAACCTCTCACGTACACTATTTCAAACTGAGAGACTGAGATTGAGAATGAGAGAGAGAGAAAGGGGGTAAGAGAGAGAGAGAGAGAGCAACAGAAACATACTCAAATGTATTCTCTCCCTCTCTCTCTCTCTCTCTCTCTCTCCAAAAAGGTTTAATCCCTCCTTGGTAACACTGATATCAGGAACCCTCAATCTTGTGGTATCTGATCGCTTTCCCGGCGTCCAAGAATTTATAATACCCTCATGCGCTTGGCTACCTACTAACAGCCAAACCAATATTACTACTACTACTACTACTACTACTACTACTACTATTGGTACTACTACTACAGCCATTTTCTAGTTTTCTCTTTTCTTCATTTTCTTGTTCTCCTTTTCCTCTTATTCCTTCTCTTCGAATTTGTGTATTTCTTTCTATACTCTTCCTCCTCCTCCTCCTCCTCGTTCTTCCCTTACTTTTTCTTATTTTCTATTTTCTCCTTTTATTCCTTCTTCTCTATTCTCCTATCCTGTCTTTCTCTTCCTTTTTCACGTTTCAGATTCCTCAACTATCCTATCTTCTTCTAATTTTCACTTATTTCATTTTTCCCTCTCTATCTTTTTATCTCTCTCTCTCTTCTTTTAAATACCTCTCCCTCGCGTCTCTCAATTCCATCCTTCCCTTCTCTATATGTTCCTTCTTTCTCTCTTCTCTTAATTCCCTCTCTTTCTTACGTCTGTCTCTCCCTTCTCTCTCCTTTCAGCTTCCTCGACTAACCCATTTTCTTCCCATCTTCTATTCTCCTTCCTTTCCCTTCCTTTTATCATCTCCATCCTTCTTTTCTTCACATGTCCTTTCTACTCATGTTCCTCTTCACCTTCTATCTCTCTCATCCTAATCTCGTGTTCCCTATCCCAACTACCCCATTTTCCTCCTCCTCCTCCTCCTCCTCCTCCTCTTCGTTCCCTTTTATCAAACCCTATTAGTGATGCAGAGTCTACCGCCCTTAGTCAGCCGGAAAGTAGCCAAATTTACCGACTAAGGAGACGAAAAAACGATGACGCGTCCTTAATGATCGAGTACCCCCTAAAAAATAGTATACAAGGAAATTTTGAGAGGTGGAGACAGAAAAATTGAAGGTAGAAAGATATTAAAGTACCCGGATAAAAAAAAAGGTAGGGAGAATAATGATAATAATAGATACATAGATTATTAGGGAGGAGGGTAAAAAAATATGAAACAAGGGAAAGTATATTAAAACAAGGTAGATAGATAGATTATTAGAGAGGAAACTAAAAAAAAACTGAAACAAGGTAAGATAGTATTTTAAAACAAGGAAACTTTATACATTGATTTTCTTATAGATATAGAAGCAGAGAAAACGAACGTAGTAAGAATGACGATAATGGTAAGTAGATGAAATATTAGGTTATGAGAGGAGAGGAAACTAAAAAAAATCTGAAACAAGGTAAGAAAGTATTTTAAGACAAGGAAACTTATACATTGATTTTCTTATAGATATAGAAGCAGAAAAAACAAAGTTAGTAAGAATAACGATAATGATAAGTACATGAAATATTAGGTTATGAGAGGAGAGGAAACTAAGAGATATTGAGATAAGGGAAGAACAATTAAAACAAGGAAGATACATACATAGATTTTCTTATATAGAGATAGAAGCAGAAAAAACGAAGATAGTAAGATTAAAGATAATGTTAGTTTTATAAAGTATTAGGTTATGAGAGGAGAGAAAACTAAGAGATATTGAGATAAGATAAGAAAGATTAAAACAGTGAAAATATACATCGAAATTTTCCGTACTAGTAGAGGCAGAAAAAAAGATAGGGAGAAAAATTATAAATGTGCCCGGATGAAAAGAGGTTACGAGTGAAGGAAAAGAAGCTGAAATTAGAAAGCGTGATAGGACGAGATAAGAAAATGTTTTAAAAGGGAAAATGTACACTTGAAAATATAAGTACTTGTAAAAATTGAAGATAGAGAGATTAATATTGAGAGTTAAGATAATAAATGGATATAATTAGACAAGAGGAAACTAAGAAATGATATAACAAAGTGAGAAAATATCTTAAAAGGGAAAATATATACTTGAAAATTTAAGTACTTGTAAAAATGGAAGATATGGAGAATAATATTGAGGCTAAAGATAATAAATGGATATAATTAGACAAGAGGAAACTAAGAAATGCTAAAATAAAGTGAGGAAATATTTTAAAAGGGAAAATATATACTTGAAAATTTAAGTACTTGTAAAAAATGGAAGATATGGAGAATAATATTGAGGCTAAAGATAAAAAATGGATATAATTAGACAAGAGGAAACTAAGAAATGCTTAAATAAAGTGAGGAAATATTTTAAAAGGGAAAATATACACTTGAAAATTTAAGTACTTGTAAAAAATGGAAGATATGGAGAATAATATTGAAGCTAAAGATAAAAAAAAATGGATATAATTAGAGGAGAGGAAACAAGGAAATGATAAAATAAAGTGAGAAAATATCTTAAAAGGGAAAATATATACTTGAAAATTTAAGTACTTGTAAAAATGGAAGATAATGAGAATAATATAGAAAGTAAAGATAAAAAATGGATATAATTAGAGGAAAGGAAACAAGGAAATGATAAAATGAAGTAAGGAAACATTTAAAACCAGGAAAATATACACTTGAAAATTTAAGTAGTTGTAAAAATGGAAGATAGAGAAAATAATATAGAAAGTAACGAAAAAAAATGGATATAATTAGAGGAAAGGAAACTAGGAAATGATAAAATAAAGTGAGAAAATATTTAAAACAGGTTAAATCTACACTTGAAAAATATAAGTACTTGCAAAAATGGAAGATAGAGAGAATAATATTGAAAGTTAAGATAGAAAACGGATATAATTAAAAAAGAGGAAACTAGGAAATGATAAAATAAAGCAAGAAAATATTTAAAACCGGAAAAATATACACTTGAAACTTTAAAAACTTGTATAAAAAGGAAGATAACAAGAATCATATTTAAAACAACAGAGTAAATAAAAAATAACTAGGAATGAACACACACACACACACACACACACACACACACACACACACACACACACACACACACACACACACACACACACATATGCAAGGAAGGTTTAACAGTGCATTATCTACATACAGGAATAGCCCTCGTGATACGCTATTTCGGGCAGAGTTCTGAGTGCTTCCATTAAAGAAATACAGAGAAGAGAAAAAAAAGTCTGGTGCTCAAATTAAAACAAAGAGAAAATTTTAAAGAAGGTAGTTATTGTTGGTTTTATTTTTCTTATAATTAGTAGTAGTAGTAGTAGTAGTAGTAGTAGTAGTAGTAGTATGATCATTTTCCTATCATTACTACTACTACTACTACCACCACCACCACCATCACCATCACCTCCTCTACCCCCCCAACGTAACATTAACAATTCAGCGACGCATTCACATCTTTACGGAGCCGGCCAGGGAGCGCGTGGGCCGACCAGGTATATTTCAAGCAAGGCGGAACATTACATTTGGAGCCGGGTGAATAATTAACAAAGCGCTCCCCTGCTGCATATTACAAGAGGGGGAGAGAGACAGAGAGAGAGAGAGAGATTATTATGTATTATTATTCCCATCATCTCTCTCTCTCTCTCTCTCTCTCTCTCCCCTTCCCTCCACATTTTTTCTCCTCTCCTTTTTCTCTCCTCCGTCAATCCTTACCTCTCCTTACTTTAATCTCTTTCCCTCCTCCTCTTCCTCTTCTTCCTCCTCCTCCTTCTTCAACATTTGCACTCCTAATCTTTTTTGTCTTTCTTCCTAACGAATCCCTCATTGATTAGAATCTCTTAACTAAACTTTCAATCTAATTTTATCTTATTCTTTCCTTCAATCTTTTTTTCTCCCTTCCTTTCTTCTCTCGTTCATCTGTTCCTGACGGTCATTTCTTTTTCTTTCTCTGTTTTTCTTTCATTCTTTCCTCTCTTCATTCATCAATTCATTTCTTTCTTTTTGTCGTTTCTTCCTTATTGGTTTTATTCGTAACTTATTCTTTTTTTTTAATCTTCCTCTCTTTCTTCCTCTGATCAAGCATGTCCACTTATATGAGAAATTCCTCTTCTCTATTCCTATCTCTCTTAAGACGCATTCTTTCTTTCTCAATTTCCTTTCTCGTCTTCCAAAACCAAGCAATTTTATCATGTTATATTTTTTTTTTCATTTTTTTTTCTATTTCATTTTCATTTATATTTTCTTCTTCTTTTCCTTCCTCTTCTTTTTCTTCTTCTTCTTCTTCTTCTTACTCCTCCTCCAGTTCCCATTATTTTCTCTCTTCTTCACACTTCTCCTCCTCCTCCTCCTCCTCCTCCTTCTTCTTCTTCTCTAAATATCCTTCCTTCATTTCTTCTTTCTCTCTTCTTCCTCCTCCTCCTCTTCCTCCTCCTCTTCCGTCTCCAGTTCTTCCAATTTCCTATCCCGCTTCGAGTCTCAATCCTCCTCCTCCTCCTCCTCCTCCTCCTCCTCCTCCTCCTCCTCCTCCTCCTCCTCCTCCTCGGTCATGTGTGCGTCATCCCAGGAATAAAAAAAAAAGAAATAAAAGAAAAAATGCGAAAATAAATAAAAATATATTCAACCCTTTCCAATCTCTCTCTCTCTCTCTCTCTCTCTCTCTCTCTCTCTCTCTCTCTCTCTCTCTCTCTCTCTCTCTCTCTCTCTCTCTCTTAATTACAACTCCTTCCTAATGCACTTCCAATATTTCTCTCCCTCCTCCTCCTCCTCCTCCTCCTCCTCCTCCTCCTCCTCCTCCTCCTCCTCCTCCTCCTCCTCGTCAGTCATTCTTTCCTTTCTTTTCTTATAATATTTCTTTCCAATTTTCCTTTACTGTCTTTTCTCTCATATTTTCTTCTTCCTCCTTTCTTTAATTAACTTTTCCTTTGTTCTTTTCTATTCTCTTTTTCTCTAATTCCTTCTTCTTTTCTCACTCCATTATTCCTTCCTTCTTCTTTCTGTTTTTGTTGTTCTTGTTCTTAATTTGCTTTTTCTATCTTCAATTTCTGCTATTTCCGTTTTCTCTCTTTTTCTTCATGTTCTCTTTTCTCTTTCTCTTTCTTTCTTTTTCTCATTTTCTTCCCCTCTGTTTTTTTTTTCTCCTTCCTTCCTCTCCGTCAAATGTCCCTCTCTCTCTTGTCTTCCATTTTTCTTCCTCTGTTCCCTCCTTCTCTCCATATTTCTCACGCTTTTCCTCCATTATTTTTTCTCCTCTCCTCCTTCTTCTCTCCAATGTCAATCCTTACGTCTCCTTATTTTTATCTCCCTTCCTCTCCTCCTCCTCCTCCTCCTTCTTTCTCCTCCTTTCTTTCTCTCTCTCCTGTCACATGTTCGTCTCCTCTCATGAATGATGGGAGAGAAAGAGAGAAGAGGAGGAGGAAAAGGGAGGGGAGGGGAAGGGAAGGGAAGGGAAGGGAAGGGAAGGGAAGGGAAGGGAAGGGAAGGAAAGGGAATGTAAGGAAGGAAGGAAGGAAAGAAGGAAGGAAGAAAGGAAGGAAAGAAGGAAGGAAGGAACGAAGGAAGGAAGGAAGAAGGAAGGGAAGGAGAGGAAGAAAAGAGAGAGGAAGAAAGTTGAGTTTGAACGAAAAAAAAAGAAAGGGTTAGAAAGGAGAAATAAAAACAAGGAAAACAAAAAAAAAGCGAATAAAGGGAAAAGGAGAAAAGAAAAAAAAATTGAGGTGAAAATAATCGAAGGGGAACAAAAGGAATAAAAAGAGGAAAGGAGAAATGAAGGGAGGTACGGACTGAAGGAGAGAGAGAGAGAGAGAGAGAGAAGGAGAGAAAAAGGAAGAAGACAAGACAATGACAAGCTTGAAGGGAAGGAGGAACTGGAGGAAAAAAATGGAGAGAAAAAGAGAAAGAGAGAGACAGAGATGTTTGACAGGAAGAAGGAAAGGAAGGGAGGAAGGGAGGGAGGGAAGTAGATAGGGGAGAGAGAGAGAAGAAGAAAAATAAAGAAGAGATACAAGGAGACATATTGAGAGAGAGAGAGAGAGAGAGAGAGAGAGAACAAAGAGGAACAGACCACAAGACAGGAATATCAAAACAAGATTCACATTGAAAAACATTGAAACCACCACCACCACAAACAACAACAACAACAACAAAAACAACAACAACAATATCAGATGGCTTATGGAGATTCGATTCCTATACATATCAATCATTTTTTTTTACATTATCATTATCATTATTATTATTATTATTATTATTATTATTATTATTATTATTATTATTATTATTTACAACCACTTTTTATTATTCACATTATTATTATTATTCACTATGTATAGGAAATAACTAACACCCTTTGCAATACTAATTTTTTTTCATAATTTCTTGCGTGTTTTTTCTTCTATATTTCAGTTACTAGCAAGAAACAACTATTTATTTTTAGGACATATAGTACTATTAATATAACTGCCTAACCTTCCTTTCCTTCCCTTTCCTTCCCTTTCAAACTCTTCCCTTTCCTTCCTTTCCCTTCCCTTCCCTTCCCTTCTCTTCTCTACCCTTTCCTACACAGCCCTTTCCTTTCTTTCCCTTCCTTTCCCTAAGCTTTCCCAAATGCTCCATGACTTCCCTTTCATACCCTTTCCCTTCCCTTCCCTTCCCTACCATTCTCTTCTCTACCCTTCCCTACCCTACCCTTCCCTTTCTTTCCCTTTCTAAGCTTATCCAAATCCTCCCTTACCTCCCTTTCTTCCCTTAACCTCAACCCCAAAACTACAACCTCAAAATAAATGTCTCATACACCCATTTAACTAACCTAACCTAACCTAAGCCTGTCTGCACTCCATCAGTACCTCGGCAGCTGTCCCTTCTCTAACCAGTCTCCAGGCAGCGTTATAGTCCCTCCTATCTGAGTGGACGCAATCTCCGCCAATAGGAAGCGAGGATAATATGCAATGTCCTCAGTGAATAAGCCTTCCCTTTGGTCAGTCCTGTTGGGTACGTGTTGGTGGTGTCTGCGAAGGGTCTGTGTATGTGTGTGTGTGTCTGTGTGTGTGTGTGTGTGTGTGTGTGTGGGAGGATGGAGAAGGGAAATGAAGGAGAGAGGAAGGAATGGAGGGAAGAATGAAAGTATTGGATGAAAGGAGAGAAAGATAGAAGGAAAACATAGGAACATGAAGGAGAGGAAGGAAAGGAAGAAAACAGGTATTGGATGAATGGAGAGAAAGAAGGAAGGAAAAATAAAGCAGTAGGAAGGAGAGAGAGAGAGAGAGAAGAGGGAGGATAATTGAAAGGAGGGAAGGATGGAGGAAAGGGAGGGAGAGAAAGAGAGGAGGGAGGGAGGGAAGGGAGAACAGGACTGGGACGCGTAATAGACGGGATATTGTCGGGAAATTAGTCACAGGATATGGACGTCTAAATCAAGTACACACACACACACACACACACACACACACACACACACCTACCTTGCCCCATCTTCCCCTTCCCTTCCTCCTCCTCCTCCTCCTCCTCCTCCTCCTCCTCCTCCTCCTCCTCCACAATCCCACAATATGAAGAAAATCACATTCCCATCAGGCTTCCTCATCCTCATTAGTCCTCCTCCTCCTCCTCCTCCTCCTCCTCCTCCTCCTCCTCCTCCTCCTCCTCCTCCTCCTTCTCTCCCTCTCATCTTCCTCATTCTAGTTTTATATATCTTCTTGTAATTCCTCCTCCTCCTCCTCCTCCTCCTCCTCCTCCTCCTCCTCCTCCTCCTCCTCCTCCTCCTCCCTCCTCCTCCTTGTAAGCCTGAGAAAATGACACTCGAAGCCCAACCGTCCGACCATTGCACCAGGTTCGATACCCGGGCTCTTGACAATGTTTTTTTATACTTTTTTGAGTGTGTTTGTGTGTTTGTCTGCCGCTGCTCCTCTCCTCTCCTCTCCTCTCCTCTCTCTCTCTCTCTCTCTCTCTCTCTCTCTCTCTCTCTCTCTCTCTCTCTCTCATATTTCTTCCAGTTATTTCAGGCATTCAACCATTGTTTCTTTTTTTTTCTCTCTCTCCTCCTCGCCATTCCTGTCTCCATTCTCCATTACTCTCCTTCTATTTTTATCTCCCTCACTTTCCCTTTCTTTCTTTTCTACCTGTGTTGTGTATGGCTTTGTTTCCCTTTGTCTGTCTGTAGTTTCGTTTCTCTCCCATTTTATTTCTTTCCCTTTTCTCTCTTTACTCTTTCGCTTCTTGTACTTATTCCATAATGGCCAAACTCCTCTTTCACTAACCCTTCTGTTCCTCCTACATCATAACTTATCTATCAGTTTCTATAAGCACTCGCAATCGTGACTCTATACAGCTGTTAATACCATCTATTCAATTAAATGTACGCAATCGCTAAGGTCACATTCTCAAACACTTTTTTTCTTTTTTTTACGTTCATGGTGCAGATGCCTTGTCAAACTATCACCAGGCTCATCAAACTACCTTTAGAAATACCCACAACAACCTCTACGAAGGCCTTATCAAATGTGTGTGTGTGTGTGTGTGTGTGTGTGTGTGTGTGTGTGTGTGTGTGTGTGTGTGTGTGTGTGTGTGTGTGTGTGTGTGTGTGTATAAGCCCTGAAATGGCTGAGAATATATACTTAATCACTGTTGGGCTTTCTGTAACAATAATTAAGCTCATCAAACTACCTATGGAAATACTAACACAACAACCTCTACGAAAGCCTTATCAAATGTGTATGTGTGGGTGTTTAAATGGTTGAGAATATGGATTTGAATCACTGTTGAGGTTTCTGTAACTATCACTGGGCTCATCAAACTACCCCTGGAAATACTAACACAACAACCTCTACGAAGGCCTTGTCAAATGTGTATGTGTGGGTGTTTAAATGGTTGAGAATATGTATTTGAATCACTGTTGAGGCTGTTGTAACTATCACTAGACTCATCAAACTACCCATGGAAATACTAACACAACACCTCTACGAAAGCCTTATCAAATGTGCAGGTGTGAGTGGGTGCCGGGGTGAGTGAGTAAGCCCCTGAAATGGTTAAGAATAAGACCTGAATCACTGTTGAGGCTGTTGTAACTATCACTAGACTCATCAAACTACCCATGGAAATACTAACACAACAACCTCTACGAAAGCCTTATCAAATGTGCAGGTGTGAGTGGGTGCCGGGGTGAGTGAGTAAGCCCCTGAAATGCTTGAGAATCTTTGTACCAGGGTCACTGCATGTTGAGGCTTTCGTATATATCTCTTTCCTCTTTTTTTATATTTTTCTTTACTCCCTTGAACTGTCTCCTTAGTTGTAAAAAAAAAACAAAAAAACACTCCTGTAAACTTAGCTGCCCGCCACGCCTCCAGACCTGTATATATAATCAGTAATGAGACGAGAAGCTAAAAGAAGATGACATTTAAGACTGCTCTAAAATTATTACGCGACTATTCTCAGAGAAGGATAATGGTGGTCGTGGTGGTGGTGGTCATGATGTGTTTGTGTGTGTGGAAAAGAGGTTGTGTTTGTGTTTTGAGTGTCTGTCTGTGTGTGTGTGTGTGTGTGTGTGTGTGTGTGTGTGTGTGTGTGTGTGTGTGTGTGTCAGCCTTCCACAATCCATTCAACACACACACACACACACACGTAGCCTTCCTCCGCCCGCCGCCACCCCCGCCATGCACACACACGCACACTCAGGGCAGGTGAGAGCGGACTTAAAGGTGTGTTTGCGATGCTCCACCAGGTAGTGTGTTTAAAGGTGCATGTCGGGCCCGGCGGAACGAGCAGGTGGAGGAGAAGGTGGAGGAGAAGGTGGAGGAGGGCTAGATTAGACTCCCTCATCCACCTCCTCACTAATCCCTTATCCTCCCTTCCTCTCCCTTATCAATCCACTTGGCCACACTCCCCCCACATTCATATAGGGTGGAGCAGGTGGAGGAGAAGGTGGAGGAGGGCTAGATTAGACTCCCTCATCCACCTCCTCACTAATCCCTTATCCACCCTTTCTCTCCCTTATCAATCCACTCGGCCACGCTCCCCCCACATTCATATATAAATACTAACCGAAATTGACCTCTCTTTCGGCCACCTCTTTGGATTCTTTTTAGGAGCAGCGAGTAGCGGGCTTTTTTTAATATTGTTTCCTTTTTTTGTGTGCCCTTGAGCTGTCTCCTTAGCTGTAAAAAAAAAAAATAACATCAACATCTTCAGAGTCACTCATCTACTGTCCTTACTCATTTCTTGACTCACAGCTTTTAAACGCATTCACTATCTCCTCCTGCACCCACTCCCTCATTCACTCAGCCTCACACGCACACTCACACACGCACTCTGGTCATTCACACTTATATTCGCTCATTCTCACTCATCTTCATTCATAACTATACCATGTCATACTTACACAATATACTTGATATATTTATTATTTCTTTATATATCTCCCTCTTTTCTTCTTTCTTTTATTCTTTTCCTTTCCTTTCCTTTCTTTTCTTTTCCTTTCCTTTCTTTTCCTTTCCTTTCCTTTCCTTTCCTTTCCTTTCCTTTCCTTTCCTTTCTTTTCCTTTCCTTTCCTTTCCTTTCCTTCTTTTCTCTCCTCTTTCCGTTTTTTCCTCTCTCTCTCTCTCTCTCTCTCTCTCTCTCTCTCTCTCTCTCTCTCTCTCTCTCTCTCTCTCTCTCTCTCTCTCTCTCTCTCTCCTGTGATAGAGTATTGGATCCCTTTCTCGCTACTCTTTTGTTTCTGTTTTGTTTTTCCGAAGCTCCAATTGGTCCTCTTTCTCGTCCATTCATTTCCCTGATAACTCATTTCCTATTTCGCTGCACACTGACTTACTGACACTCTTTCATGGTCTATTTTTTCTCTCTCTCTCTCTCTCTCTCTCTCTCTCTCTCTCTCTCTCTCTCTCTCTCTCTCTCTCTCTCTCTCTCTCTCTCTCTCTCTCTCTCGTTTCATCTCGTATCATTTCCTTCTCTTCCATCTCCTTTTATTTCCTCTACTTTCTCTCCCTCTCTCTCTTTCTTTTCTTTTCTCTTCTCTTCTCCTTTCTTCTTCCTTCCTCACCCTCCCTCCTTCCTTCCCTCCCCCTCTCTCCCTCTCTCTCTCTCTCTCTCTCTCTCTCTCTCTCTCTCTCTCTCTCTCTCCAGGACGTGCCGTGACTCACAAACAACTCCCGTACAGGTATTAGACGTGACTCGCAGCAAGAACGCCTTCCCCTGACTACTATAAACTCAATACTCGTAGCCCGACTCGTGACTCACCCACCACAGGAATCCTTTAAGATGTGGTGACGCTGAGTCGTGTTGTTATTGAGGTTATGGAAGCAAGGAAGGGAGGGAAGGAGGGTGACGAAGAAAAGGGAGAGTGACTGAAAAAGGAGGGAGGGATACAGAAAGGACAGTGAAGGAAAATAAAAAGGGTAGGAAGAGAAGGGAGGGTGAGAGAAAGGAAGAAGAGGGCAAGAGAAGGAAGATTTTGCAATGGCTTTTATTCTCTATCATTTCCATGGGTGGTTTTACGAGCCTAATGATAGTTTGACAAGATTTCTACACATATGCTTCCTTACTAATGAGACTTTCTATATAACAAAGCATGCATTTGTTTATTTTGTTATCCAAGTTCCCTCTCCCCACCTTCCTCTCCTTACCTAACTCTCGGGCCGATAAAGAGTCTCCTCGAGGTAATTGAAACGCCTTCCTCGCTCAAGAGAAAAGGACTCACCCGGCCACGAGGAAAAGGACGGACGGGTAAATATATGCCGGCCTCCGATACCTCGTTCACAGAGACGCCGAGAGGAAGAGTCAATAGGAGGAAGGAAAAGATTGAATTGGTGAGGGAACCACGGCATTGGGTACGGTTAGTTAAATATTTGGTTAATGGAATGGAATGTTTAGATAGATGGGAAAAATAAGGTTTGTGCGTTGACGTTAATGAAGGAAGATGAAAAGATATATAGAAATCATAGAAGGAAACCAAAATTGTCATATTAAACCATATAAATATAGCTGGACATTAAGTACTTACGATAATGTTTAAACAGGTAAAAATGTATGAGTTATGAGCGTTGAAATTACTGAAAGAAAAAAGAAAATAAAGAAAACCATTGAGAAAAATAAAAATTATTACACCAGATCAAGGAAATAAAAATGAGCTTAGCGTATATATGAAAACGCTTACACAAAAAAAAAGGAAATACTTGTCAGCGTAAAAAAACAGACAAAGAAAATAAAACTTGTCAGCGTAAAAAAAACAAAGACAAAGAAAATAAAACTTGTCAGCGTAAAAAACACAAAAAGAAAAAAAAACTTGTCAGCGTAAACAAAAGAAAGCACAAAGAAAAGAAAATACTTGTCAGCGTAAGAATTAATGAAAGAAAAATACGATGAGAAGGAAATCAATGCAGGAAGAAATATAGAGATAGACGAAGAGTATGCGATAAAATGCTTAAAGGAGAAGAGAGACGTCAGGAGCTCTCTCAAAAACTGCGTGTGGTTGACGAGAGGCGGAGGCAGGAGGAAGAGGAGGAAGAAGAAGGGGAAGAGGAAGGAGAAGAAGAAGAAAGGGAAGAGGAAGAACGGGAAGAGGAAGAAGGGGAAGAGGAAGAGAAGTGACGGGTGCTGACCTTGACTGAAGAGGAGGAGGAGGAGGAGTAGTAGTAGTAGTAGTAGTAGTAGTAGTAGTAGTAGAAGTAGTAGTAGTATAAATATAACTCTTTTTTTTTTTATTACTATTATGAAAGAGGAAGGTAAGATAGTTATAGATAAATAGATAGATAGATAGATAGATAGAGATAGATAGATAGATAGATAGATAGATAGAGAGAGAGAGATACACAAAGAGAGAGAAAGATACAAAGAGAGATACACAAAGAGAGAAAGAGAAAGATTGAACCTCTCTCATATAATTAAACAAGATATGTACACAACACACTAGGCAACACTTACAGACGGGACAGGTGTTCAGGGTCAGCGCCACACTACAGCTGCAATCACACTCGTAACTTACCTGGAAAAGAGAGAGAGAGGACACATTAACACAAGGTAGGTATTGGAGGAGAGAATGGGAGGGAAGGAGATTGGTTGACTGGGTGTGTTAGGAGGAACGATATATGTAAGTTATCTAAGTCATCCCCTCTGTCCATTCTATCCTTTCCATTCTCTCTCTCTCTCTCTCTCTCTCTCTCTCTCTCTCTCTCTCTCTCTCTCTCTCTCTCTCTCTCTCTCTCTCTCTCTCTCTCTCTCTCTCTCTCTCTCTCATCTACCATTCCCTCCCTCTCTCTTCCTTTCTCTCTTTCTCTTCCTATATCTTCCTTCCTCTCTTCCTTTCTCTCTTTCTCTTCCTCTCAATTCTGATTCTCTCATCTGTCTCTCTCTCCTCCGTTCTTTTCTCTCTCTCCCTCTCTCCTGCTTCTCTCTCTTTCTCTCTATTCTCTTTTCATATCTTACATTCCTCCTCTATCCCTCTCTCTCTTCTCCTATTCATTCTCTATTCTCCTTCTTCCTCTCTTTCTCTCGCTCTCTCTCCCTCTATCTTTTCTCCTATTTATTCCTTTGAGTCTCTTTCTCCCTCTCTTTCTATCTCTCACACTCATCTATCCCTTCCTTCTCCCTACATCCATCCTCCTCCTCCTCCTCCTTTTCATCGTTTCTTCTCCCTCTTCCTCTTCCTCTCTCTCCCTCAGCAGCTCACCTTTACGGCTATTTAACACCTGTCTCCTCACCTGGGCCGCCGTGGGAGGACTTAATTAATTTGAGAACCGCCGTTACCTGCCAGCCAGCCACCGCCCTTCCCCGCCGACCGCCGCCACGTCCAGGTAAAAATCATAATGACAGAGAGGCGAGTCTATTTGTGTGTGTGGGAGTGTGTGGGAGTGTGTGTGGTGGTGGTGGTTGGTGGTGAGTGGGTGCTGTTTTGGTGGTAGAGTTTTTTGTGTTGTTGCTACTACTACTACTACTACTACTACTACAACTACTACCACTACTACTACTATTACTACTACTACTATTACTACTACAACTACTATTACTACTACTACTACTACTACTACTACTACTACTACTACGTCTTTCCTTACTTCCATAATTCCTTCATTCTTTCTTTCTTTCCTTCCTTTTTTTCAACTTCCTTTTTCCATTCCATCTTTCTTTCTTTCCTTCCTTTTAACTTCCATTTCCATTCCTCTTTTTTTCTCTCTCTCTTCCTTCTTCCACCTCCTCCTCCATCTTCTCTCTTCCTTCCCTTTGGTCAAGTATAATCTATTTACTATTTTATGTTTTCAATGATATACTATGTTAATTATTTTGTACTAACTATTTATGTATCCTTTTCATAACGTAACCTTGAGCAGTGTCATTACGTAGTGAGTTTGGAGAGTATAATCTGAACAGCGACAACAACAACAACAGCAACAACAACATCAACAACAACAACAACAACAACAAAAACAACACAGGTGGTAATGCTGTTATGCTGATTGCGAGTTCATAATTCAAACCGTGAAAAAAAAAAGTTTGGTCTCTCTCTCTCTCTCTCTCTCTCTCTCTCTCTCTCTCTCTCTCTCTCTCTCTCTCTCTCTCTCTCTCTCTCTCTCTCTCTCTCTCTCTTTCTGTACCCGCTAGGTTTATTGGGGTAATGCGATTGTGTGTGTGTGTGTGTGTGTGTGTGTGTGTGTGTGTGTGTGTGTGTGTGTGTGTTACGTAGATACAGATAAATAGATAGAGAGAAAAGATATGTGTGTATGTGTGTTTGTGTGTGAAAATTCGTCTATGTATGTGTGTATGTGTGTGTAGATGAATGTATATATCTATGTGTATGTCTACCTCTGTGTGCGAGTATGTGCGTGTATGTAAACGCAACATAAACACAAACAAACACCATCACCACCATAACCATCAACATCAACACCAACATCACATGCCAAAAGAGTGAATATTGAGGCTTAGCGCTAAACCCATACAGATCGGGGTCCCGTAACACAGAGAGGGGGAAGAGATGTGTCCTACGGGATGCTGGGATGCTGGGAAGGGGAGGGAGGTGGAGAGGGATGGTAGGGAAGGGAAGGGAAGGGAGAGGACGGTAGGTTTGAGCTGGTTCGTGTTGGTATGTATGTATGTGTGTGTGTGTGTGTGTGTGTGTGTGTGTGTGTGTGTGTGGGTTGTAGTATGTGTGTGGGAGGGAGAGAAAGGGAGAGAGCGAGGAGGGGGAAGAGAGACAGAGATAGACAAATAGAGACATAAAGAGAGAAGGAAATAAAAAGAAAATAAAAAGGAAAAAAAAGTATATAAAATAAAGAGGAAATAAAAAGAGAAAGAAATAAAAAGATCAATAGAAAGATAAATAGTCGTGGTTAGATTTTTGTGTGTGGGAGAAAGAGAGAGAGAGAGAGAGAGAAAACGCATTAACGGAACAGCACTCAGATTTATGAAACACGAACAATACATGATCTCTCTCTCTCTCTCTCTCTCTCTCTCTCTCTCTCTCTCTCTCTCTCTCTCTCTCTCTCTCTCTCTCTCTCTCTCTCTCTCTCTCAGACAAAAAAAACTACAGTAATGAAAAAAGTCAATTAATTACTGGAAACGCCGCGGCCATTAAGGTTGAACAAATGAAATAAAACAATCGCAATAACAAAAAAAAAATAAGTGATAAAATAAAGCGATAAAAGCCAGCGAGTCGAGGCGAGAGAGAGAGAGAGAGAGAGAGAGAGAGTAAAAAATGGGAGGTCCAGTTCTCATTAGTTATCCATTCACTGCGGAACACGTTTTCGTTTTCTCTCTCTCTCTCTCTTTTTTTTTTTTTTTTTTTTTTTTGAGTGGGAGGGGAGGGAGGGGGGAGTGGAGGGGGGCGGGGGTTGGGGGGAAGGAAAAAGGGGTGGGAGAGAGAGGTTAATCCCGAGCGCAATACCTTTTTTTTTCCATTCTTTTTCTCTACTTTTTTTGTTTCATATATATTCTACTACTACAACTACTACTACTACTACTACTACCACTACTACTACTACTACTACTACTACTACCACTACTACTTATTTAGACACTAACATTGCAATACCTTTTTTTCCATTCTTTTTCTCTACTTTTTTGTTTCATATATATTCTACTACTACAACTACTACTACTACTACTACTACTACTACTACTACTACTTGTTTGGACACTAACATTGCAATACCTTTTTTTCCATTCTTTTTCTCTACTTTTTTGTTTCATATATATATATTCTACTACTACTACTACTACTACTACTACTACTACTACTACGATTATGTCTCCTACTTCTACTACTTATTTGGACACTAACATTGCAATACTTTTTTTTCATTCTTTTTCTCTACTTTTTTGTTTCATATATATTCTACAACTACTACTACTACTACTACTACTACTACTACTACTACTACTACTACTACTACTACTACTACTACTACTACGATTATGTCTGCTACTTCTACTACTTATTTGGACACTAACATTGCAATACTTTTTTTCATTCTTTTTCTCTACTTTTTTGTTTCATATATATTCTACAACTACTACTACTACTACTACTACTACTACGATTATGACTCCTACTTCTACTACTTATTTGGACACTAACATTGCAATACTTTTTTTCATTCTTTTTCTCTACTATTTTGTTTCATATATATTCTACTACTACAACTACTGCTACTACTACTACCACTACTACTACTACTACTACTACTACGATTATGTCTGCTACTTTTACTACTTATTTGGACACTATCATTTAAAAAATTTCCCTTCGTCACTTTTTTTTTTGCTTAAGTCTTACCTCATGTAATATTAAAACCCTTTCTTTTTTCCTCACTAAACCTTTTTCGGTGCTGCCAATACTCTATTTTTATATACTAATTATTTTTCCTGTTTTCCTTTTCATTTCTTCTTTGTTTCCTTCTTTTTCCCTTCTCCTCCCTTTTCCATTTCTTTAACTTCCTTTTCCACTCTCCTTCTTTCCCTTTCTCATCTCCTTTTTTATTTTTCTTTATATACTTTTACATCCTACTCCTTTTGTTTTCTAATTTTTACCTCAATGTTATCGTTTCCTTTCCTTTCTATTCCTTTTTCCATTCCTCTTTTCTTTCTATCTTTACGTCAACCTTCACGACACGCACACTTCTTTCCTCTCTCTCAAGTGTGATTCAATTCCTTCCCTTCTATTCCTTTTCTAACATCATCTCACATCTTCTCTTTTCCTTTCCTTTTTCTTCCTTTCCATTCCTCTTCTCTCTCTCTCATTCCTTCCAGCTTCAAGTCACCAACATTTCTTTTCTCTCTCAAGTGCTATTCAATTCCTTACTTTCTATTCCTTCCCTAACATCATTTTCCATCTTCCCTTTTCCTTTTCTTTCTCTTATTTTCATTCCTCTTCTCTTTCTCTCCTTCCTTCCAGCTTCAAGTCACCAACATTTCTTTTCTCTGTCAAGTGCTATTCAATTCCTTACTTTCTATTCCTTCCCTAACATCATTTTCCATCTTCCCTTTTCCTTTTCTTTTTCTTATTTTCATTCCTCTCCTCTTTCTCTCGTTCCTTCCACCTCCAAGTCACCAACATTTCTTCTCTCTCTCAAGTGTGATTCAATTCCTTCCCTTCTAGTCCTTTCCTAACATCATTTTCCATCTTCCCTTTTCCTTTTCTTTCTCTTATTTTCATTCCTCTTCTCTTTCTCTCATTCCTTCTACCTCCAAGTCACCAACATTTCTTTTCTCTGTCAAGTGCTATTCAATTCCTTACTTTCTATTCCTTTCCTAACATCATTTTCCATCTTCCCTTTTCCTTTTCTTTCTCTTATTTTCATTCCTCTTCTCTTTCTCTCATTCCTTCTACCTCCAAGTCACCAACATTTCTTTTCTCTCTCAAGTGTGATTCAATTCCTTCCCTTCGATTTCTCCTCTAACATCATTGGTTTCCTTTCCTCTATCGAGTCGCATTTGTGTTCCTTCGTCCGTTCTTTCCTTTCAGCGGGGACTGCGTTCTTTGTTTCCCTTACAGCCCTCTAAGTGAGTCGCATTGTTCGCTCCCCTTTCAGAAATGCGTCCACAAACATCGGTGTATAAGTGACCGCTCCTCTGTCTGTCTGTCTGTCTGTCTGTCTGTCGGTCTGTTTTCTGTCCTTTTAATAACTTGAATTCTCACTCGATTTTATTCATCTTTTTTGTCCTCGTTTTCTGCTACAAATTCTTGTCTATTACAATATTTTTTTTTCATGTAATCTTTTTTTCATCATTTTTTTCCCTCCGTCAGTCATTCTTTCTTTTCTTCTTTGCTTCCTTTCTTTCTTCTTTCGCTCCGTTCTTTTTCCTCCATGGTACACTACGTCATAAAATTTCCATCTCCTGTTCTTTTCCTAATGCTTTTCCCTCTAAACCTCCCTCCTTTCCCTCTTAAATTTCAACTTCTTCCCCTTTATTTTCCTGTAGCTTCTCTTTCCATACCACTCCTTCCTAGTCTTAATTTCCATCTCTCCTTTTCCTTACCTATAGATACGTAAGTTAAATTTGATTACTCTTCGCCCTCTGGTGGCCGCGCGTGGAGCCAAGAGGACCTTCAACAGACCTCACTCGTTGACGCTCAAAGCCTCTTGTCGGGTGAGTGCAAATAACCGCTTAAGCAATATCAATCTGGTCGAGGAGGTGGCTGTTGGTTCTCTCTCTCTCTCTCTCTCTCTCTCTCTCTCTCTCTCTCTCTCTCTCTCTCTCTCTCTCTCTCTCTCTCTCTCTCTCTCTCTCTCTCTCTCTCTCTCTCTCTCTCTCTCTCTCTCTCTCTCTCTCTCTCTCTCTCTCTCTCTCTCTCTCTCTCTCTCTCTCTCTCTCTCTCTCTCTCTCTCCTTTTCTCCTCCCACACCTTTCTTTCTCTCCCTCCCTCAATCTTTCTCTCTCCCTCTCTCTCTCTCTCTCTCTCTCTCTCTCTCTCTCTCTCTCTCTCTCTCTCTCTCTCTCTCTCCCTCTCTCCCATTCCTTTTATCTCTCTTTCATAACTCTTCTCTCCCTCTCCTTCCTTCCCTTCCTTCTTTTCTTCAACGCCAACAGACTCCTCTCTCTCCCACCTCTCCTTTACTCCACTTTCTCTCCCTTCCTCTGTCTCTCTCTCCTCACTCTCAGCACACACTTTCCCTTCCTTTCCTCCCTCTCTTTCATAACTCTTCTCTCCCTCTTCCCTCCCTTCTTCTCTTCACGCCAACAGCGCGCCGAACAAGAGCCAGGCTGTCCCAATGGTCGCCAGCCATTACTAATTCAAAGGAGAGACTCGTTTTTCTGTTTATTTTAAGCTTCATATATGTGTTTCTTTTTCTCTCTGCCTTGTGTTCTTTGTTTTTTGTTTTGTTTTCTGCTTGTTTGTGTTTTTTTGCTCTTTTTTTTCTTGTTTATTTTTTCTTTGTTGTCTTTCTGTTTCTCTTTGTTCATTCTGTTCTTCTTTGTTTTTTTCTTTTCCTTCTTTTTTTCTGTTCTGTCTTTGTTTGTTTTTGTTTGTTCATTCTGTTTTGTCAAGCTGTTCTTTCTTTCTTTCTTTGTTCTTTATGTTCTGTCTCTGTTCTTTCTGTTTCTGTTTATGTTTGTTTATTCTGTTTTTTTCTCTTTCTTTCTTTGTTTCTGTTTCTGTTTGTTCTTCTGTTCTTTCTGTTTTGTCCTTTCTTTGTTTGTGTTTGTTCATTCTGCTCTTTCTGTTCTTTTCTCCTGTTCTTCTTTTCTTTGCTTTTGTTCTTCATGTAATCATTTATCGCAGTCTTTCTCTCATTCTCTTTCTCTCTCCTCTCTCTTCTGTTCCTTCTTCATTTCTTTGTCTCTCTTTTCTTGTTCTCTCTCTCTCTCTCTCTCTCTCTCTCTCTCTCTCTCTCTCTCTCTCTCTCTCTCTCTCTCTCTCTCTCTCTCTCTCTCTCTTCCTCCTTTCTTCTTTTTTCCTTCATTTCTTGTCTATTCTCTACTTTTTCTTCTTTTCTTTCATTATTCCTTCTTTTACTAACACACACACACACACACACACACACACACACACACACACACACACACACACATTACCATCCTTCCCTCATCCCTTTCCTCCCCTTCCCTTCTTCTTCCCCTCTTTTTCCTCCTTCCTCTTCCTCCTCTTCTTCTCCTCCTCCTCCTATTCCCCTTCCCCCTATTCACCTCCCCACTTACAGGTATGATAAATATAGAACACCTGATCGTTCCCTTCCTCCTCCTCCTCCTCCTCTTCTTCTTCCTCCTCCTCCTCCTCCTCCTCCTCCTCCTTTTAGCTTCCCTCAAAACCAACTCTCTCGCTCATCCATCACGTACAGCAAAGGCGGGCAACACTCTTCCTCCTCCTCCTCTTCCTCTTCTTCCTTCTCTTCCTCTTTCTCTTCCTCTTCTTCTTCCTCCTTCTCCTCCTCCTCCTGCAATGCTTCAAATTTTTTTCTTCTTATTTTTCTTCTTATTTTTCTTTTTCTTTTTCTTCTTCTTCTTCTTCTAAATTTTCTCGGTACAGAAGAAGAAGAGGAAGAAGCCTTAGTATGAAAAGGACAACGATGAAGAGGCGGAGGCGGACGCGGAGGAGGAGGAGGAGGAGGAGGAGGAGGAGGAGGAGGAGGAAGAGGAGGAAGACTTTATATGATTTCTTTTTCAACACGTCCTACCCAATGTAATATCCTTAATCCTCCTTCTCCTTCTCCTCCTCCTCCTCCTCCTCCTCTTCCATCCCCTGCAGTGATAAGTAAGACTCGACAGGAAGATATGATAAGATAGCGGGTAACCTCATTATATCCCAACACCCACTTTCCTACCTGACGCATGAATAATTCTCCTCCTCCTCCTTCTCTTCAAGCGACTCAGCCTCTTCACGTTGGAAAATGGACGATTGCTGGGAGACATGATACAAGTCTTCAAGTATCTCAACAAGTCCAGCAATGTCGTTCACTGCAAACTCTTCACGCTACAACCTAACCCGATAGCAAGAAACAACGGTAAAACATTTCAAGCGACGCGATGCAGTTCGGATTCCGGGAGGAGTTGCTTCTCAAACAGAGTTGTCCGCCACTGGAATAGCCTTCCCGCAGGAGTGGTTGGTGCGGAAACAGTCAACTCCTTTAAGAATCGCATTGATCGTCATTTTGCTGCGTCGGGAGTGAACTGAACGTATCCGGGAGTACGTACAGAAGTGCTTTAATCCTTTCTGCATGTAACTCCTGCGGCTGACGGATTGACTGAAAGCAGGGAGTTTCGCAATGACCCAATAGGATTTCTGCTGCCTGCTCGTCCATGTTTCCACGTTTCCTCCACCTCCTCCTCCTCCTCTTCCTCCTTGCTGTCCTTCATCTTTCACCTTTGATTAGATAGTTAGTGTAGCTTATCACAAACAGCCTCGTAAGGACTATCATGTCTGCTGCTGTTTGTTCTCTCTTTGTGTTCCTCCTACTCCTCCTCCTCCTCCACCTCCTCTTCCCACCCCAACACAAAGAACACACACCTTCACCCATTACCCCAATTTACCTTTTCCCCCGCCCTCGAAAAAATGGCAGGTAAGGAAAGGGTTATTACAGGTGCTGAGGTCGCCTACCTGTTAGAGCGGCGCTTATAGTCAATTAGCAGGTACCTGGCTCTTTATTTCCCCCTTTAGGTTGGACGAAAAGGTCATAAAAGTACCTGGAATTGAGCTGTTTTTTAGGGGGTCACTTCTGTGTTGGTGGTAGGGAGGTATTTGGTGGTGGGAGGTATTTGTTTACACGGCTTGAGAGAAACGGGAGAGAAAAGAAAGGAAGAAGAAAAAAGGAAAAGGAAGGAAAATTCAAATTCTTCATTACTGTCCATTATCTTCATCTTGTTTTCCTTCTTTACTGTCTATAAGCTTTATCTTCTTCTCCTTATTTCTTTATCTTAATCTTTATCTTGTCTGTCATCTATATCTTTATCTCTATCTTTATCTTGTCTATCATCTCTATCTTTATCTTGTCTATCATCTATATCTTTATCTCTATCTTTATTTTGTCTATTATCTTTATCTTTTTCTCTTTCTTTCTGCAACCATTTTTTTTTTTGCTTTGTTTTTATATTTTTTTTTGGGGGGGGGGTTAGTTCTCCTCCTCCTTCTCCTCCTCTCCTCCTCCTCCTCCTCTTTCTCCTCTTCTTCCTCCTCCTTTTTTCTCTCCTTTCCCTCTTGTTTCCCTTCTCTTTCTCCTCCTCACCCTCTCTTCATTCTCCTCTCCTTTGTCTGCTCCTCTCTTTCTCTTCCTTTTTCTTTTTTCTTTTTGTTTCGTTTTTTTTTTTTTTATTATTCATTTTTTCATTCTTTCGCCTTCTCTCTCTCTCTCTCTCTCTCTCTCTCTCTCTCTCTCTCTCTCTCTCTCTCTCTCTCTCTCTCTCTC
Source organism: Eriocheir sinensis (assembly GCF_024679095.1). Taxonomy (NCBI): domain Eukaryota; kingdom Metazoa; phylum Arthropoda; class Malacostraca; order Decapoda; family Varunidae; genus Eriocheir; species Eriocheir sinensis. Next base: position 19,060,865 of record NC_066528.1, on the reverse strand, counting down.
TCTCTCTCTCTCTCTCTCTCTTCCTTGAACCCTTTTTTTCTTTGTCTTTCTTTCTCTCCTTTTTTCTTTAGTTTCTCTTCCGCTTTCTCACTTTCCATTTCTATTTCTATTTCTCTCTTTTCTTTCGCGTTATTTCTTTCTCCTCTCCTTTTTTTCTACTTCTCCCAAATTGTTTTTATCCTTTCTCTCATTTTCTCTTTCTCTTCAGCGTCCTTTCTCTCTAATTTCCTTTTCTCTTTGTTCTCCACCTCCTTGCTTTTTCTGTCCCTCTTAATCTTTTTTTCTTTCATTCATTTCGTCAACTTTTTCATTCTCAATCATTTCTTTTCTTTTCTATCCACTTCTCTCTTTCTCCTTTCCTCTCTCGCACCATTTTTCTTTCTTTCTCTCCCTTCTCCCTTCAAGCTCTCTCCCCTCCTTCCCCTTTTCTCCCTCTCCACCTCCTCTCTTTTAGCAGTTGGCCCACATAACCATTTCCAGCAAGGGCCCAATTTATTTAACTGTTCAGAGCGAAAGAATAAAATGGATAAAGGGGAAAGAACAGTAAATCGCATACGAATTTGGGAGAGGAGAGAAGAGGGAGAGGGAGAAAGATGCAAGGGAAGGGAAGGGAAGAGTAGGGAAGGGAAGGGATGGGATAGGATGGGATGGGAAGGGATGGGATGGGAAGGGATGGGAAGGGAAGGGAAGGAAAGGGAAGGAGACGGAAGGGAAGAGAAGGAAAGTGAGGTGAAGGGATGGAATGCGAAGGGAAGGGAAGTGATGGGAAGGGAATGGAAGGAAAGGGAAGGGAAGGCAAGGGAAGGGAAGGAGCGGAACACACACACACACACACACACACACACACACACACACACACATTACAGGAAAGATTAACACACGGAACAAATATAGAAAATCAATATGTGTGTGTGTGTGTGTGTGTGTGTGTGTGTGTGTGTGTGTGTTCGCTTGTAAATTATTAATACTCGTCCTCTGAAATTATTGATTCGTAAGATAATTAATTCACAAAGTTAGAGAGAGAGAGAGAGAGAGAGAGAGAGAGAGAGAGAGAGACAGACAGACAGAGAAACAGACGGACATGTATATTCAAAGGGTTAGAAAAAAAAAAAGATATTGAAAAGGAAGAAGAAAAATAAGAAACAAAAAAAAGAAAGAGGGAGAGAGAGAGAAAAGAAATCAGAAATTGGAGAAAAGAGAAACGACCTGTGTGTGTGTGTGTGTGTGTGTGTGTGTGTGTGTGTGTGTGTGTGTGTGTGTGTGTGTGTCTTCTGGCCTTTTCAAATGTCACTCTTCTTCAGTATTTCCACTTCCTAGTTTATATATTCATGTCTTTCTCGGAAGTGTTGTAACCTGAGATAGTTTTCTTTCGATTTTATTCACTTATTCATGATTTTCACGAGTCAAGTTCATTCCAGAGAGAGAAGCATAGTACACTCACACACACACACTCTCTCTCTCTCTCTCTCTCTCTCTCTCTCTCTCTCTCTCTCTCTCTCTCTCTCTCTCTATTCCCTTTCAATGCCAGAACAGAGAGAGAGAGAGAGAGAGAGAGAGAGAAAAGTCTATCTATCTATCTATCTATCTATACCTTCGTTTTCTCATCTTCTTTTATCAATAGTCTTTCCTAACATACAGAAACAGAGAAAAAATAGATTCCATTCATAATAAACACGTTGATGCATTTTAAAATCTCTTTCTTAATCTATCTATCTCTAATTCTCTCTCTCTCTCTCTCTCTCTCTCTCTCTCTCTCTCTCTCTCTCTCTCTCTCTCTCTCTCTCTCTCTCTCTCTCTCTCTCTCTCTCTTATCTCCTCAATCTCGTTCTCTAAGACCTTTTATCTAATTTCCTTTCCTTGCCAAGCAGACACCATTTAAATCACATCTCTCTTTCTTTCTCTCTTTCTATCTATCTATCTACCTATCTACCTATTTCTCTATGTATCTATCACTTCGTTATCTCCTCATTCTCAATCTCTAAGTCCTTTTTATATATTCCTCTTCCTTCCATAAACCAGAGAGAGAGATAAAGAAAACGAGAGAGAGAGAGGGAGGCAATCTATCTATCAACTTCTCTTTTCTAACTCCACTTTCATTATCTATTTCCCTTTCCTTGCCAAAAACAGCGAAAGAGATAAAGAAAAACCTGGACTCCATTCCCCTCATTTTCCAGTCAATTTCCCTTTTACTCGCTGGCTCCTCTGTTTCCCTTCCCTCGTAAAAGCGTGATAAGGCCGCTCCCTGGACGCTGCCTGGACGGGGCGGATCAGCGTGTTGGCTGCGTGCCGGGTGCCTCGTGCCAGACGCCTACACACACTTGGCCGGGATCTTGAAGCTAAGCGTGTTTGAACCGTCTGATGCTGGGAACGAAAGGGAGAGAGAGGGAGAGAAGGAGGGAGTGGGGGAGAGAGGGAGGTGAAGAGGGTAGATTGAGGGAGAAATAGGGAGGAGAAGGGAGTAAGAGAGGGAGAAAGGATGAATGAGAAGTGATATAGAGAAGAATGAATGAATGAGAGAAAAAAAAAGAGAGAGAGAGAGAGAGAGAGAAGAGGGTTAGAAAAAATAAAGAAAGAAACGATGAAAATAAAGAAGGAAAGAACGAGATAAAGATGAAAAGAAAGAAAGAAAAGAAAGTAAAATATATATTAAGAAATTAGAGAAAAAGAAAAAAAACAGTATCAGTATCCCTCCTCCTCCTCCTCCTCCTCCTCCTCCTCCTCCTCCTCCTCCTCCTCCTCCTTTCTTTCCTCCCTTTTCACCCCTTCCTCAAATCCATTACCGAGTCACGAACCTCTCTTCCTACTCCTCCTCCTCCTCCTCCTCCTCCTCTTTCCCTCTTGTTTCCCTTCTCTTTCTCCTCCTCAACCTCTCTTTCTCCTCCTCCTCTCACTCTCCTATTTCTTTTCATCTCCAGTCTCTTCTTCTTTTCCTCCTCTCCTCTTCCTCCTCCTCCTCTTGTTTCCCTTCTCTTTCTTCTCCTCTCCTCACTCTCCTATTTCTTTTCACCTCCAATCCCTTCTACTTTTCCTCCTCTCCTTCTACTCCTCTCCCTCGCTCTCCTACGCTTCCTCCCCTTCTCCTCCCCCCTCTCTTTTTCCTCCTCCTCTTCCCCATCAAATCGGCTTCTCTTCAATCTTCCTCCTCTGATCCGATCTTAAGATACGCAACAACACTCGCTTCACAATTTCCCTTTCACTTCTCTCTCTCTCCTCCTCCTCCCTCTCCTCCTCTCCTATTCCTCTTCCCTCCCTCTCCTTCTTCTTTTCTTCCTCTGCTTCTCCTACTCTTTATCCTTCTCCCCATCTACTCCTCCTACCTTACATTTTGTAACGGGCTAGTCGGGGGGCGTTTAAAGGGTGTTGATTAAGACTTCAGCTTCCTTAAGGCGAATTATATTCGTAGCCTTTATGTACAAGAAGCGACGGAGCGAGAGCGACTGTCGTTGTGTGTCAGTCGGACTCTCGTGAAGGAGTGGCGAGTTACAGGTTGGAAAATAATTGTTACAATTGGTCACGTATGTCAAGGTGACCTCCACGCACCATCGGAGTGCTAAGTATACAAAACTGAGACGGTAAACACTGACGGACGACATTCCTATAAGGTGGCGTGATCTATCTGTCGTGGGGTTTTTCCATTGACAATTGTATGCCTAATTCGTGGTGATATTAAATAATAATAATACATTGATATCCTACTATAACACTGCTCGGTCACCTACCAGTGATCGCGACCTCGCGATATATAAAAATCGAAATAGCAGTCTAGGTACCATGAACATACATAGTGGGAGTTTGTCAAGCAGACTGCCTATGATACAATTATATTAAAACACTGGCTATGTAAGAACAGATGTGGAATTATAATATAAATAGGAGAGGAAACCACAACGTGTGTGACATGAAACATAAGAAACCTCTCAAAAGATAAATATAAGGACACATGTATAAGAAACTATCAACTGGCATAGTTACAGACAATGAAACGTTGATCTAGCTCCTAAAAAAAAATACAGTAGTGAAACACAGTACAATGTTAAGTATAGGAGCAGCCAGGTTTCTGTCCCCTGACTTGTCTGAAAAGGAAAGACTACCTTGCCAGTGGCCTCCCTGCATCCAGTCGCCGTGTCTGCACAACCAAATAATCGTGCAGGACAGAGTTCCTCCTAATAAGGTAGCACATGACGACGAGACTGACGAACATCAGAAACATTGGTACAAAAAATCCAGGGTACAGGTAGGGAGATGCAAATAATCAGGCAGCGTTTCCTCCAGGGTTTCCGCAAACTCTGTTTTGTTCGCGAAAGACAATGAATTAAGGGAATTAGTCACATACGAGATGCTGGAGAAATGAATGTCATCGAGAGACCGTAGAGGAAACACTCGATGGGAAATATTGGCCGTGAAAACCAGACGAATCCGGGACGGGTACGTTGTTATGTTAGTGGAGCGGATATAGCATGCTTCCGCTATGGCATAGTGACCAGTAACCCGTTGATAAGTGGTACCCTCCGGGCGAATGACCGATACATAGAAGGACTGAGGAAATAAAATAATGCAGACCCTGAAAGTTCTTATGGAAAACAGGCGTTGGTGTTAGCTGCTTGTAAGGGCACAGGGAAAGAGCGTCAGACGCGTTCACGCGGGTGAGGGCGATCTCGCATACCCCTCCCCGAACTGGAAGGAAGGCAAAGTTAGACTCAGAGCAATAGAATCGCCCGAAGACCGTCTCCTTGCAATACTGCAAGAGTGAGTAGCTACCCGTTGAATACAGAGCGAAATCCTTCGCGATTAGAACAAGAGACGGGGACGTGTCCAGGGCTAACACACTGTCCTTAGCTGAAAAAGGGAACGGGACAATTTCGTGTGCCTCAAACACGTCCGCCGTCTGAAAGGGAACATGAATGATTATGGCATCAGGGGTGAGGCTGGACTCAATCAAGGGGTAAAAATATTGACTCATGTCCGGGGTGAATAAAGGCGTCAGGCTATAATTTTGATACCCGATCTGGACAGTCGTTCTCAAATCGTGTAGAGGAACAAGGCAGGTGTGACTCTACCGTGCGCTGCATCAACCATGTTGCTAATAACCTGCTGATTAGCCGTTGCGACGGAGTTAATGACGTTTTCCAATACATGCAAGGCCTGATCTAGGAGGAGAAACTGATTCACCTGGTCGATCTGTTTGACAACTATGTTGATAACCTCTACCATCTTATTTGTCTGCTCTAGCAGTTCGTCAATGTTAGTATGCAATTGCGCAAGTTTTCTACAATTGGCGTTGATCACCCTGCGATTTCTAGCAGCAAAGGAAAGTACATGAGCGTAGTGGTCCCGCAAATCGCGAACGTCCTCGTCGGTAGCCGTACCGAAAAGGAACTTTGAGGCGGACCCCACGATGTTGAGCAACCCCCTCTTTACCCGAGAGTTTACCTCATCAACTTTTCCCCGTAAGAACATAATCCTATCCTCCAGTAGTTGAAAAAGAGTCAGAGAGTTTGTACTAGAAGGGCCTTTGATTCCCTAGTCTTGGTAGCGGATGGCGTCTGCCATGCCGAGTAGTTTTCTGAGACTATCCTGATTGTGTCCGTGGTGTTGGTCAAGGAAGTATATGGATATTTTACGAGGAGCACATCTTCTATGAGGAAGACCTCTCCTATGTGTGCCGTGAGGGCACCAGGCTTCAGGTGGATGGGTGTTGTTGCAAGCAGGGAGCCGAGGGACAACAAGATGGTCAGAAAACGCAACATCATGATCTGAAAGTGGTGGGAATGAAGTATTTAAACCCGTGGTCTCAAGTTATAGCTATGGGTGTTGGGATTATCTTGTTGAACATTTGACTCTGAGGGAAGTACCAATATCAAGGTCCAAAGGTGAGGAATTACTTTCAGACGATCACTGTGAACTTCTAGACTGACTCCACTATTCGACTCGAGAACCTCGAACCGATTACCCCTGACATTCCGAACAACTCGGTAAGGACCACAAATTTAGCCCCCAGTTTCGAACTCCTTTCCGCTTGTAATCATGACTGTGTCACCCTCTTTGAAATTCACCGGGACAGCCTGTTTGTGTTGTTTGACATCATTTCAACCTTCGTAGCTTTTAACGTACACCTAACTCCTGAGTGTATCTTGGAAAACATATGCATCTGCTGTTGTGCGTACCTATCAATGTTGTAGAGAGGTTGCTGTGGGGTTGTTAGGAAGTCGTACGGAAGACGTTTCTCCACCCCATACAAGATGTAGTAGGAGACTTCCCCGTAGAGTCGTTTACCGACGTATTTATGGAAGCAGCTATATGCGATAGCCAATCCTCCCAATTATCGTGGAGATCGTTCACGATAGGCCTGAGGACCTGTAAGATTTTCCTATTAGCCCTCTCCGCCAACCCATTAGCAGCTGGGTGGTAAGCTGTGATGAAGGATTGCGTGATGTTAAACTGAGCGCATATTGCGCTCAATACTGAGTTCCTAAACTCGGTGCCATTGTCACTCAAAAGAATTCGAGGAGACGAATGTGGACACAACACGTGAGTCACGAGGGCATGGGCCACGCGTGTGGCTGTCTTGTCCTTGAGAGGCGCTAGAACTAGAAACCTAGAGAACTGGTCGACGCACACCAATAAGTAGCGCGAGCCATGTTGGCTCTGGGGGAGCTGTAGTAAGTCTATATTAACAACATCCCATGGCGCCTCTGGTGCTGGGTATTGCAACATAGGTGCTGGCCCTTTGACGGACCCCTTGTGCTTAGCACAAACGACACAATGTGCGACATGTTTTTCTACATCAACCCGTAATGTGGGCCAGTAGAATTTTCGTCTGGTGACAGATAGCGTCTTGTCTCTTCCTGGGTGACCCGCAATGGGAGTGTTATGGACCAGCTTAAGCGTCACGGGGACGTATATGTCTGGGATGACCAGTTGGTCTATAGGTACCGGTTTGGTTGGCCATGACCTACAAAGGAGGTTGTCCTCTGATAGGAAGAATTGTGAAAAGGGAACTGGCAATTCAGGAAGGTTTGATTCGTCTCCCGACTCGAGGGCGTAAATTAACCTCTTCCACACAGGGTGGTCACGCTGAGCAGTGTGTAGCTCAGGTGAAGTGAAGTTGTGGATGACCTCTGGGGTGGTAATCGCGCCTATCGGAACATTCCGAGATAAGGCATCTGCGACCACATTTGTTTTCCGGTGATGTATTTTATCTCCGGATTGTATGCTGGATCGTTAAGAACCATCTTGCCAGACGACCGTGTAGGTTTTTCCTTGAAAAGATCAGTTATGGCCGCGTGGTCCGTAAACACCACAATTTTGTACCCCATCACAATGTCACGAAAATGCTTCAGAGCCCACACAATGGCAAGAGCCTCTGGGTGGGTAACAGAATAGTTCATTTCCGGAGCTGTAAGTACTCGACTGGCGAACGCTATCACATGCTTTGCCGGACATATCTGTTTGCATCAGCGCGGCTCCTACTCCACTAGCCGAAGCGTCGGTACAAAGCTGAAAGGGTCCTTGAAATCCGGAAAGACAAGGACCGGAGCCCGTGTAAGCCTTTCTTTAAATCCTCAAAACTCGTTTGTTGAGCTGGGAGCCACTGAAATGGTACGTCTTTCTTTAAAAGATGGGTTAGGGGACTCGCGCGAGCTGCGAAGTCCATAATGAAAGGCCTGTAATAACCTGCGACACCCAAGAAAGACCGTACCTTGTCCGCAGACGTTGGCTGAGGGAACTCGGCAATAGCCTTTATTTTGTCGTCCACTGTATGGATGCCGAATTCGTCCACGACATGCCCCAAGAACTTGATCCGAGGCTTTAAAATTCACATTTGGTGATTTTGAGCTTTAATCCGACCTCTTGAAGTCTGTGTAGGACTGCTTTTAGTGTTTCCATGTGTGCACGTCTTTACTTGCTATGATGATGTCGTCTAAATACACATAGACAGAGTTGCCCAGCAAGTCCCCCAAAATACTGTTCATTGTCCTTTGGAAGGTCAAGGGAGCTCCTTTGAGCCCGAACGGCATCCTCGTCCACTCATAGTGGCCATGAGGCGTGCTGAAAGCCGTTATTTCACGTGACCCGGGGGCCATGGGCAGTTGCCAGTAGCCACTGACCAGATCAAGACTCGTAAAGACTTTATTTCCTCTACCGAGACACATCAGAAGATCTCTAAGAACGGGAAGCGGAAAATGATCATCCACGGTCGCGGTGTTCACACGCCGGAAATCAATCACAGGACGATAAGAGCCGTCTTTCTTTGAAACCAGGAACAAGGGCGAATTCCACGGGGAATTCGATTCTTTGATGACACCTTGTTCTAACATTTCAGAGATAAGTTGTTGCACCACCTCCCTCTGACTGTGGGGGAGCTTGTACGCATTGATATATACAGGATTTGTATTGGGTTTTAACTTAATGTGGTGTTCAGCACACTGCGTAACTCCAAGCGGCTCACCTGGTAGAGCAAGCGCCCCCCGATAATGTTCCAGAAGCTGGACTAAGGTTGGCTTAATTTCGGAATAGTGTGCAACTTTTAGGAATGCCTCTAAATTAGCTGTGTCTTGTTCGGGAGAAGCCTGACACGCCGAGGTTATGCCTGAGACTTGGGCTGAAGGTATTCAGCTGGTTCGGGGCGACATTTCTCCCATACACTAGACACTGGCATAATCGAACACCGTGTTTTAAGGATACAGGGGATCCAGACGTGTTTATTACCAATGCCTCTGCAAAACCTCCCTCCTTGACTGTTGCAAGAGTTACCTCCACCGTCACGCGGTGTACGTGAGAACTCCGTCGATACACATCACTGCCCGCCGGAGGGGCGTTAGGCAAACGGATTTTAACAAGTTTTGCAGCACGATCCGGAACTATATGAGGACCTTCTACGACTGCCGTTACTGTCCGCCACAAGTCAGCAATGGTTTCGTGTGGTTTGACCGTAAGAGGGGACACTTGGGCGGTGGCAGTCCCTGAGTCTGTGGTGGGTTGGTCATTTTCCACCTCTGAGGGTGAGATTACAGTTGACAGAGGCGATGGATTGACCATCCCCTGTATGCGTCGGCCTTGATACACGATCGCGTTGCTTACAGGGTTTATGGCGATGTGCAGGTCTTTCATGGCGTTCAATCCTAAGATCCCATCCACAGGTAAAGCAAACCTGCTAGAGACATAAAAGAAATCTCGAAAAGGACATACTTTTTCATGTAAGCTGACTGTTAGTGGTACTCGCCCAAGGATACCCAAAGTGGTGCCCGTCACGCCTATCACATTCAGGTCGTTCTCTTGGAGCGGCCAATTTTCCCCACTCGCTTGTCGTGGCAGTGACCTGTAAGCGGAGTCGGATATGACATTGACTGTGGCACCTGTGCCAACCGCTAAGGTGAGTGAAGTGTTGCCCACCTTGCAAGGGAGGGCAATTATGCTTGTCCGTCCCAAGGCGGCAATGACGGAGTCAAGTTGCTCCCAATTAGTATTTTCCTTAAGGGACACATGGATGTACGCCTCGGGGCTGTCACGAAGTCATGTCTTTTTATTCTGAGAAGAGGAGTGTGGTTTACTGTCCGCTGAGGACTTGTACTTCTGTTCCTCCTTGGCCTTTTGTATTGCAGAACAACTGTCTGAATCATGAAAACAATTCCCGTGGATATGGCAAAAAGGCAGCCTTCCGCTGATGGTTTGGCCTAGGGTTCCTGTGTGATGAATGATGCCCGCCCTGTAACCTCCTGACCTCCTATCTGAGCCCCGTCTCGAATGTGTTGATTCCTACGTTTCATGAAACAAGAATGTTCAGAATGTCCTGATTGTTTGCAAAACTACAGGTGAGAGACCTTACTTTGAGCCTGTAATACTGCGGCTGGTGCGAGGGATGCTGGTGAGGTGTCCTTGAACCTTGAGTGGGTTGTAAGTATGCAGACGGACCCGGGGGTGAACGAATTCTGCGGCCTGTAATTGATAAATAATGAGTGCCTGAACATAAGATTACCTTAGTAAATTCACCGGTTGTGGTATCGTGTTCCAGTCCCTCTTCACTTGAAGGACGAGCCAACTGGTTAAAGGTGTCGCCGAGTTTAGCGAGTGTCTTTGTTCATACTATGGTGTAAATCATTTACAAAATAGGAGCATATGTTGATAGCTGTAAATATGAACCAATAAACGGAACGTGTAGGAATGAATAGTTTGCATTGAAAACCCTAAAAAGGTAAGAAAGAATGGCTAGCAAGGTGCCTGTATAGACGTAATAGAAGTTAAGGCTATAATGGAATGCCCTAATGATATGGGTATATATAGAAAGAATAACTTTATAAACAAAGTGGTATGTTAAGTGAGTATACCATTGAAGCTCACGTTTTCTCTCGAGCGGTGAAAAGAAAACGGAGGCAGGGCACACTGATGAAGATTAAATTTGATCAGGGAAATCACACTATACTCAATAGACTCGCTAGCAAACAATAAGAAAGAATCAATATCGTATGCGAATGAACGGTACTCCCACAATTATGACTGATTAACAGTGTTAGGAACACAGAAATAAAAAAAATCGTGCCTCTGCACGGATAATAATGAAAATGAACCGAGTCGGCATATTTGGACAAGAAGGGAATATCCACAAATACCAAGATTAATCAGCTGATGTAGTGGAGAGGGCGACGGCCTGTGATGCCCTGGGTGACGTGCAGTCGTTGTAGGCGCGTCAGGAAACCTCGGCCGCGGCCACAGCGGCGGTGAGAGGTGAGGGATGGGCTGACATCGGAGGACTCGCAATGGAGGTTGAAAAACTGCTGACCCAGCAAAATGAGCGGCCGCGGTGCGCGGCTGGGAGCTGGTACACTGCCGCCAGACGTATGATGGCCGCGTCGTCCTTGTTATAGTAAGAGATGGGCGGCGGTGGCAGACAAGACGACTTGGGTGTGTAACCTCTTGAGAAGACGCCTTGCAAGAAACGGTAGTGGGAACAGCTTGCAGTCACCGGGAGATGTCCGCGGGTACCCTTGCTGACTGTTTGCCGGAAGAGGTTTGGGCCGATGCTCCCGGCAGCGGCGGTGGTGCCGCCAGCTGAGGAGCGAGGGGCATGCGGGGTGTCCCAAGGTCAGCGGGGCGTGCCACCTCCTTGCTGGTGTGAATACTTCCGCCGTATCGTGGAGTGGCTTGCAGTGTTCGTAGCAGTGCTGGCTTGAAGCGGGGGAGCTTGTAGGTGTGGCCCTAGCGTTCGGCTGCGGAGGCCGGTGGGTGTGCTCGGGGCTTGTAGGCTTGACGCCTATAGAGTTGCTTAGCTGGTGTGCTCGAGGCTTGTGGGCTGGACGCCTGCAGAGTTGCTGCTGGTGTGCTCGAGGCTTGTGGGCTGGACGCCTGTAGAGTTGCTTGTAGCTGGTGTGCTCGAGGCTTGTAGGCTGGACGCCTGTAGAGTTGCTTATAGCTGGTGTGCTCGAGGCTTGTAGATGGCGCCTTGTGAGTTGCACGTAGGTGGCGACTTGGGAGATGCTTGTAGCTGGCGCCTTGTGAGTTGCACGGAGGTGGCGACTGGGGAGATGCGTGTAGCTGGCGCCTTGTGGGTAGCACGTGGGTGGCGCCTTGGGAGATGCTTGTAGCTGGCGCCTTGTGAGTTGCACGTAGGTGGCGACTTGTGAGATGCTTGTAGCTGGCGCCATGTGAGATGCACGTGGTGGCGACTTGAGATGCTTGTAGCTGGCGCCATGTGAGTTGCACGTAGGTGGCGACTTGGGAGATGCTTGTAGCTGGCGCCTTGTGAGATGCACGTAGGTGGCGACTTGGGAGATGCTTGTAGCTGGCGCCTTGTGAGTTGCACGTAGGTGGCGACTTGGGAGATGCTTGTAGCTGGCGCCTTGTGAGTTGCACGTAGGTGGCGACTTGGGAGATGCTTGTAGCTGGCGCCTTGTGAGATGCCGCGGACGGCTGGTGCGTTGCCGCGGACGGCAGGTGCGTTGCCGCGGACGGCTGGTGCGTTGCCGCGGACGGCAGGTGCGTTGACTCCTTCTTCCCTTGTACGCCTGTCCCCGGAGTTTGTTGGTGAGTTCTCGTGGCTTGGAGAACGAGGTAGCGAAACACAGGCGGGGTGACCGCTGCCAACCAAATGTAACGGGCTAGTCAGGGGCGTTAAAAGGCTGTTGATTAAGACTTCAGCTTACTTAATGCGAATTATATTCGTAGCCTTTATGTACAGAAGCGACGGGCAGAGCGACTGTCGTTGTGTGTGAGTCGGACTGTCGTGTAGGAGTAGCGTGTTACAGGTTGGAAAATAATTGTTACAATTGGTCACGTATGTCAAGGTGACCTCCACGCACCATCGGAGTGCTAAGTATACAAAACTGAGACGGTAAACACTGACGGACGACATTCCTATAAGGTGGCGTGATCTATCTGTCGTGGGGTTTTTCCATTGACAATTGTATGCCTAATTCGTGGTGATATTAAATAATAATAATACATTGATATCCTACTATAACAATTTTATTCTCTCTCTCTCTCTCTCTCTCTCTCTCTCTCTCTCTCTCTCTCTCTCTCTCTCTCTCTCTCTCTCTCTCTCTCTCTCATAGTACGCACTTAGCCTTAGAAGCCTTTTATTTAACAAGACATACAAACAGACATACAGACATACACACAAACACACATACAGACATTCCCTTTGGTGATTTGTGTTAAGAGGATTGTAGAATGGGATAGCACACGCACACACACACACACACACACACACACACACCCACACACACACACACTCAGGGAACCCTCAAGAGAGATGTGGATTTGCTTATGGAAATCGTATGCGCACAGAATCAGCTGCGTCCCTTGATCAGACGTCCCTTCCCTTCTATTCCCTTCCCTTCCCTTGTCTTCCCTTCCCTTCCCTTTATATCCCTTCCTTTACTTTCCTTTTCCATTGCCCTGTCTTACCTAAGCTCCACTTTCACTCATGTGGCTTCCTTTCCATTTCTCTTCCCTCCCCTTCCCTTCTCTTGTCTTCTCTTCCTTCCCTTCCCTTCCCTTCCCTTACCTTACATTCCCTTCCCTTCCTTTCCCTTCCCTTCCCTTCCCTTCCGCTCCCCTCCCTTCCCTTCCCTTACCATACCTTACCTTACCTTACATTCCCTTCCCTTCCATTTCCTTCCCTTACCTTTAAATCTCTTTCCTACAATCCTATTCCCTTCCTTCCTCCTCCCTTACCTTACTTACCCTTCTCTTCTTTTCTTTTCCCTTCCTTTCCCTTCCCTTACCTCCTTTTCCTTCCCTTTCCCTGCCCTTCCCTTCCCTTCTTTTACCTACAGTTAACATCCTCTCCTGTCCCTTCCCTTTCCCTCCCTTTCCTTCGCGCTGTAAAAAAATCGTTCAATGTCTTTAAGAGTTGAGTAATATTGAGAAAACTATAATTTTTTTGTTGGCTTATAACGTAAACTCTCTCTCTCTCTCTCTCTCTCTCTCTCTCTCTCTCTCTCTCTCTCTCTCTCTCTCTCTCTCTCTCTCTCATAACAGGAACCTTTTACGAACCTTATCTTTCATCATGACTGTGTGTGTGTGTGTGTGTGTGTGTGTGTTTATTACGTTCTCTCATTATCGCTAACGACTTCCTTGTTTACGCAATGACCACCTGGAGTTCCCCTCATTACCAGGTGATAAGGAGCCGTGTGCATCACCTGCCCTAATGACGAGAGGTAATTAAGACAAAGGGAAAACGAACAGGTGTGACAGAAGGAAGGACAAACAGTATTACGATCTTTTTTTTTCTCCTTTTTTTTACAGCAGAGGAGACAGCGCAAGGGCGTAAAAAAAGAAAACAATAATGAAAAAAATAAAGCCCGTTACTTACGCCTCCATTTTCCCTTTCCTTTTTCTTCCCTTCATTTCACTTTTCACTTCACTTTACATTACTTTACTTTACTTACCTCCCTTACCTTACCTTGAGATAATTAACGGAAAGGTAAGCTCAACAGGTGTGACAGAAGGAAGGACTGACCGTATTACGATCTACTTTCCCTTTCCTTTTTCTTCCCTTCACTTCACTTCACTTCACTTCATTCTACTCTACTCTACTCTACTCTACTTCTCTTCTTTTTCCATTAATTCCCTTTCCTCTCCTTTCCTTTCCTCTCCTTTCCTTTGTTTTTCTTTCCTTTTCCTTCCATTTCCATACCTTCCCACCTTTTCCCTTCCCTTCCCTTCCTATCCTTTCCTTTCCTTTCTTTTCCCATCCCATCCCATCCCATCCCATCCCATCCCTTCCCTTCCCTTCGTTTCCCTTACCTTCCCATCCCTTCCCTTCCCATCCCATCTCATCCCTTTTCTTTCCCTCCCATCCCTTCCCTTCCCTTCCCTTCCCTTACCTGTCCTCAAGATGTCAGGTGAGAGTCGAAAGGTGAGGAAGGTGAGTTTACTGAGGATCACGAGACGATAATGAAGAAGAGAACGAAGGTGAAGGAGAATGAGTGAGAAGATGAAAGAAAATGAGCAGGTGAGATATGGATGATTGGAAGAACGGAAGTATATTTAAGAGGAAAACAGGGTAGCGAAGGAGATAGAAAAAATATGAACAAAGCAAATAATGAAAATGGAATGTGAAAGGAAACGATTATAAACAGAAAAATAAAGAGAAGTAAAAGGATAAAGAAACTACAGGGTAAGAAAGAATATATGAGAAAAGAAAAGAGAATAACAGAGATAGGAAAAAGGAAAGAAAGAATAAGAAGTAAGTAGATCAAAGAAAGGAGATAAATAAATAGAGAGAAAAAGAGCGAGGCGAAGAAAGACTAAAATAAGCAGACAAAAAAAAAACGAAATAGAGAAAATAAAAAACATATATCAAGAAAAAGAAAGAAAGATAAAATAAAGAAAGGATAAAAGAAACAGACAGAAAGAAAACGAAACAGATAAAAAACATATAAAGAAAAAAAGAGAAACAAAGAAAGAATGAAAGAAACAGAAAGAAAACGAAACAGGGAAAAAAAACATATAAGAAAAAAGAAAGAAGCAGAAAACGAGGAAAAAACGAAGCGAAACAAAGAAAAACAAAGACACGAAATAAAAAAATAACCCCCCCCCCCTAAAAAAAACTTCCAAATGCTTTCACCGATCCGAACAAACTGCGTCACTTCGAACTTGTCAATGAACTGCGTGGGCAAAGAGAGATTACCAAGCGTGGGAGGAGGAGGAGGAGGAGGAGGAGGGCGCATTGACCGGAGAAGGAGTAGGAGGAGGAGGAGGAGGAGGAGGAGGAGGCCGTGGGAGTCCGTGTGTAGGATGATATAATAGAAACAAACAAACGTATAGGATTACCAGCATTGAGTGACACGAGAAGGGAAGAAAAGGATTGAGGAATGAGTGACTGAAAATAGAAAGGAGGTCATAAGTTCAAGAGAGAGAGAGAGAGAGAGAGAGGAATGAGTGGAGTAAATGGAGGAAATAGGGCAATGAGGGAGAATAGAGTTACCAGAAGCGAGAATGACGAAGAAGGGAGACGAAGAAAGGAGAGTGAGTGAGTGGGTTGGTGAAGGAAAGATCTGAAGTGAGGGAAAAAGGAGGAGAATGAGAGGGTGAACATTAATGAGTGAAATAAAGAGAAGGAATGAGACAGCGAAGGAAAAACGAGAAAATAAGAAATAAAAATGACACGTTAGATGAAAGTTAAGATGTGGAATGAGGAGAATGAGTGAATGAAGAGGAGGAATGAGTAAAACAAGTTGAATGAATGAGACAGCGAATGAAAAACGAGATAATAAATAAGAATGACACGTTAGATCAAAATTAAGATGAGGAATGAGATGATTAAGTGAGTGAAGAGGTGGAATGAGTAAAACAAATTGAAGGAATGAGACAGTGAATGAAAAACGAGATAATAATGAATCAAAATGACACGCTAGATAAAAATTAAAATGAGGAATGAGATGAATGACTGGAATGAGCAGAGGTGAGCATTATGGAAGTGTGAGTTGAGGACAGAGCTGAAGAATGAGTAAGTGAATGATGAATGAAGAAATGAATAAAAAAGCCGGGAAAGAAAGGAGAGGAAAACACGGAAGAGGTAGGTAAGGGAAAGTCTGAGTTGATGAATAGAAAGAAAAATGAGTACAAGGTAAGAAATAAGAATGAAATAAGTGGAATGAAAAATGTAGAATGAGGGGAAAGAGAGAAGGAAAGAGAGTGGAAAAGGAGGGTAAAGGTGGGTAGGAAAAAGTGAGTTTGGAGGAAAGAAGGAGAATGTGAGAGAGGAGGAAGAGAAAGGAAAAGTAGAGTGGAATAAAGAAAGGGGAAATGAGGGTGTGAGAGGGGAAGGGAAGGGAAGGGAAGGGAAGGAAAAGGAAGGGGAGGGGAGAGGAAGGAAAGGAAAGGAAAGGAAAGGAAAGGAAAGGAAAGGAAAGGGAAGGAAAGGAAAGGAAAGGAAAGGAAAGGGAAGGAAAGAGAGGGGAAGTGAGGGAATGGAAAGGAAGGGAAGGGGAGGGAAGTGGAGGGGAGAAAAAATGGAGGTAGGGGAGGTAAACCGGATGTGTAAGTGTGCGCGTGTGTGTGTGTGTGTGTGTGTGTGTGTGTGTGTGTGTGTGTGTGGAGGCGTGCGCACGCGTCTAAGTAATCATCTAATCGCACACTACAAAGAAAACAACACTTCTGGTAACTATCAAACAACAGCTTTACTTTGAAACTCATAAATAATAGATAAGGTAATAATGAAAAGTAACATACCAAGAAGCGATAAAACGTGCAGCACCTGTAATTAAGAAGCGGAACCTTTCTACGAGGACAGGTGATGAGGGCAGTTAGCAGGCGGGAGGGCGGGAGTACGGGCAACATGACGCGCGGTGATTAATTAACGGGTGGCGGAGGCGAGGAGGATGTGGAGTGAATTGATGGCGCTGGTTACTGGAAAGGAATGGTGAAAGACAAGGATACGGGGGAAGGGAGTGACGGAGGGAAGGAAAAGTGGGTGTTAGAAAGAAAAAAGTTAGACACGGCTATAGGAATGATATGGAAATGGGTGCTGTAGGAAAGGTGTTTGACAATGATACTGGAATAAAATAACGAAGGATTAATTAAAGGAAAACAGGCTTCACAAGGATAAAGGAAAGGAAGGGAGGAAGGATACTGTAATGAATAGATGTTTAACAAAGGATATTAAACTAGACACGGCTATGGGAATGATATGGAAATGGATACTCCAGGAAAGGTGTTTGACAATGATACTGGAAAAAAAAACGAAGGAAATTAAAGGAAAACAGGCTTCACAAGAATAGAGGAAAGGAAGGGAAGGATACCGTAATGAAGATATGTTTAACAAGGATATTAAGCTAGACACGGCTATAGCAATGATATGGAAATGGGTGCTGTAGGAAAGGTGTTTGACAATGATACTGGAAAAAAAATAACGAAGGAAATTAAAGGAAAACAGGCTTGACAAGGATGAAGGAAAGGAAGGGAAGGATACTGTAATGAAGATATGTTTAACAAGGATATTAAACTAGACACGGCTATAGCAATGATATGGAAATGGATACTGTAGGAAAGGTGTTTGACAATGATACTGGAAAAAAAAATAACGAAGGAGATTAAAGGAAAACAGGCTTCACAAGAATAGAGGAAAGGAAGGGAGGAAGGATACCGTAATGAAGATATGTTTAACAAGGATATTAAGCTAGACACGGCTATAGCAATGATATGGAAATGGATACTGCAGGAAAGGTGTTTGACAATGACACTGGAAAAAAAAATAACGAAGGAAATTAAAGGAAAAGAGGCTTGAAAAGGATAAAGGAAAGGAAGGGAAGAAGGATACTGTAATGAATAGATGTTTAACAAAGGATATTAAACTAGACACAGCTATAGCATTGATATGGAAATGGATACTATAGGAAAAGTGTTTGACAATGATACTGGAAAAAAAATAACGAAGGAAATTAAAGGAAAAGAGGCTTGAAAAGGATAAAGGAAAGGAAGGGAGGAAGGATACCGTAATGAAGATATGTTTAACAAAGGATATTAAACTAGACCCGGCTATAGGAATGATATGGAAATGGATACTCCAGGAAAGGTGTTTGACAATGATACTGGAAAAAAAATAACGAGGGAAATTAAAGGAAAACAGGCTTGACAAGGATGAAGGAAAGGAAGGGAGGAAGGATACTGTAATGAATAGATGTTTAACAAAGGATATTAAACTAGACACGGCTATGGGAATGATATGGAAATGGGTGCTGTAGGATAGGTGTTTGACAATGACACTGGAAAAAAGTAACGAAAGAAGTTAAAGGAAAACAGGCTTGAAAAGGATAAAGGAAAGGAAGGGAAGGATACTGTAATGAAGATATGTTTAACAAGGATATTAAACTAGACACGGCTATAGCAATGATATGGAAATGGACACTGCGTAAGTTAACAACAGAGTAAAGAAAAAAAAAATTAATGTACGCAACACATACCTGATGAGTGCGGTGTGGGAACACTAAGGTTAACAGGATACTGGAGCGTACACCCGTAACGAAGGTAAACGAGGATCAAGCCTCCACCGGTAACCCCTGAAACTACATCTCACCCCATCGTCGGAAGTCCAATTTAATACTAGCTTTTATAATGTTTTTTTTTTTCTTTATGATTCAGCTCCATACACTGTTTACTGACCCTTCATCGTTTGTCTCAGGCAGCCTGCAGCACGAGTACAACTTGAAGACATTAGTTTCCCCCACAGCTTAGGTCACCAGTAGCGTAAGTTAAGGGTAGTAAATTCCTTTTATTTCTCTCTTTACTGTAAAATTTCCATGTCCCTTTCTTCCTTAACGGCACATGGTGTTCTCTTCTAACTGTTTCCTGCCGGCACGTTGCTGGAGGGAGAGGTGGGTGGGGAGGAGCCTTCATTTATTCTGTCCTATTCTACCACACGTAGATTACTAGTAGTAGCGGTAGTAAACAGACACCCTCGCCATATACCGACAGGTCTTCTGGCGTCTGTTCTTCCTATGTATTCCTTCCAATGTATTCCCTTCCCCTTACAACCGTCCACTCAGCTCCCCCTCAAGTTACCTTCCCTTACCTTACCTTACCTTACCTTACCTTCCCCTTACAATCCCCCACTCATCTACCCCTCAAGTTACCTTCCCTTACCTTACCTTACCTTACCTTACCTTCCCCTTACAATCCCCCACTCAGCTCCCCCTCAAGTTACCTACCCTTACCTTACCTTCCCTTACCTTACCTTACCTTCCCCTTACAATCCCCCACTCAGCTCCCCCTCAAGTTACCTTACCTTACCTTACCTTACCTTACCTTCCCCTTACAATCCCCCACTCAGCTCCCCCTCAAGTTACCTTCCCTTACCTTACCTTACCTTACCTTACCTTACCTTCCCCTTACAATCCCCCACTCAGCTCCCCCTCAAGTTACCTACCCTTACCTTCCCTTTCCTTACCTTCCCCTTACAATCCCCCACTCAGCTCCCCCTCAAGTTACCTACCCTTACCTTCCCTTCCCTTACCTTACCTTACCTTACCTTACCTTCCCCTTACAATCCCCCACTCAGCTACCCCTCAAGTTACCTTCCCTTACCTTCCCTTCCCTTCCCTTACCTTACCTTACCTTACCTTCCCCTTACAATCCCCCACTCATCTACCCCTCAAGTTACCTACCCTTACCTTACCTTACCTTACCTTACCTAACCTTCCCCTTACAATCCCCCACTCAGCTCCCCCTCAAGTTACCTATCCTTGCCACCCCTTCCCTTACCTTACCTTCCCCTTACAAGCCCCACTCAGCTCCTTCTCAGGTTAACAAGTTCTGCAAGATGACTCAACCGCCCTGCACGCCGCTAACCTCAAGTGACTTTTTTCGGCAGGTTAATCTACGCGGAGTTCTTTGTCCCAATTATGCGCTGAGATTTATGCCACGCGAAACACGACGGAATTTTTTCTTTATTTTCTTCTACGTTTTCCTCTTTTCTTCTTTTTTTCTATATTTTTTTCTTGTTTTATTCTTTTATTTATTATTTTGTTCTATTTTTTTCTTTTTTTCTTTATTTTCTTTCCCTTTTTCTCTACTTTTTTATCTCTTCCTCTTTTATTTCTCATTCTCTTTTTATTTCTGTATTTTTATCTCTTTCTTTAATCTATTTTTCCTCTATTTTTCTTTATTTTCCTTCCCTTTTTCTCTACTTTTTCTCTCGTCCTCTTTTCTTTCTCCTCTCTTTTATTTCTCATACTCTTTTTATTTCTGTATATTTATCTGTCTTTCTTTAACCTATTTTTTCCTTTATTTTTCTCTTTATTTTCATTTCCCTTTTCACTACTTTTTCTCTCTTTCCTCTTATCTTTCTCCGATCTTTTCTTTCTCATTCTCTTTTTATTTCTGTATTTTTATCTATCTTTCTTTAATCTATTTTTTCCTCTATTTTATCTTTATTTTCATTTCCCTTTTCACTACTTTTCTCTTTTCCTCTTTTCTTTCTCCTCTCTTTTATTTCTGTATTTTCTCCTTTTCTCTATTCTTTTACTGGTTCTTCTTCTTTATCATTTTCTTCCAGTTTCTTCATTTTCTTCAACTACTTTTTCATTTTTTTCTCTCTCGTTACTTATTCTTCTTTCTCTCCATTTTTATTTTAGTCTTCTTTATCTTCGTCTTCTTTTTGTCCTCCTCCTCCTCCTCCTCCTCCTCCTCTTCAAGGTTGTCGTATTTCTCCTCCACATAATTCTTCGCTTTTTCTTCGCCTTCTTCTTCTTCCTCCTCCTCCTCCTCCTCCTCCATAACCGCCATCACCTCTTACT
>NC_066528.1:19020130-19032630 GCF_024679095.1 Eriocheir sinensis | reverse complement strand
CTTCCTTCTCCTCCTCCTCCTCCTCCTCCTCTTTTATCTCCGGCAAGGCACCATCATCTTTAGGTACACTGCAAAAATAAAGAAAAAAAGCCCGCTAATCACTGCCCCTATAAAAAAAAAGATTAGAAAAGTGGCCAAAAGAGAGGTCAATTTTAACTTTTCAATTTTGTTTATTTGTGATCGATGATGAGGCGGAGGTGTGAAAGGAATATGAAGGGGATGAAAAAGATTAGGCAGTAGGGAAAGAATTGGAGGAAGAAAAATATATAATGGAGAGGAGGAGGAGAACGGGAAGGAAAGGACGGGAAATTAACACGTCAACCTCAGGGCAATCAACTTCTCTTACCTAATTAATATTCCTTTTCCCATTAACCTCTTCAGTACCATGACGCAGTATATGAGTCATTTCATCTCTCGAACCATATCCTAGAGACGCTGTATGTGCGTCATGGTCATTGGACTATTCTACGTAGTCTGTAAAACCAGGATATGGCATGGAGGTTATGTTTTGTCTGCTTGTATTGAAGGGGTTAAACGTGTGGTTGTAACAATATATTTCAAGCATCATTCAATACTTAGTCTGACATACATGAAAAAAACCTGTTGTATATATTTTAATCCTGAAATTTCTCTACATACATATATATTCATAACACATACAAACACATAACACATACATCATTCACTGCTTATTCTGGGATACATAACGTAATCTAGCATATATTTTAATCTTGAAGTATTCTACACATAGATACACACATATAACACATACAGAAACAGGACAATATATCAATACAGGACACATACACACACAAAACCGTCAAACACATATTGCCCTATCCACCTAACATATCTATATTACACATACACAAACACTACATACACACATATAAAACACACACACATACACTCTCTCTCTCTCTCTCCTACTTACCTAGCCTTTCCTCCTAATTAGTGTTTCTGCAGGTAACCGCGTACTTCCGAGAAAGGTTTACAGGCTTGGGTCGCTCCTTTCCCTCGGCGATCAGTAAAGTCAAAGGCTGCGACGGGATCAACCTTCGTTCTCTCGTTTGAGGATGATAAAAACGCCGAGAAGCGATCAGAATGCAAATGAACACGCGGGAAAGTCCCCACAAGCCAACCCAACCTACCTCACCTATCTCCACCTCCAGTATCACCCCCACTACCACTACGATTATCACCATCAACGACTCTATCTCCTCTTCTTTTTTTCCTTTTCTCATCTGCCTTCGCCTCCTTCTATTCCTCTTCATATATTTCCTCCCTCTCCTCCTCTTACTACTCATCCTCTTCTTCCTCTTCCTTCTTATCCTATCAACTACTTCTCTCTCTGCTGTCGCCTCCTTCTTTTCTTCTTCATGTTCCTCTTTTTCTTCTTCCTCGTTTTCCTCATTCTCTTCATATTCTTCTTCCTCCTCATCATCACCATCATCTTCATTTATCCTTTATCCTCCTTCTCATCCTCATCCTATCCACATTCCTCTTCCTCCTCGTCCTCATCCTTCCTTCATCATAACCACAACAAGCAGAGCCTTTAATCTTCTCTTGTCAACACCACCACCACCACCACCACCACCCCTGTCCTCTTCACAATATATTTCAGGAGAGAGGGAGCGACATGGCACCTCTGGAAGTGACTCTTGGATCAATAAATTTTAGCTTTCATATTAGACAAGCTACTCTGAGCAAGCTACTCTAAAAACATACTCTAAAGACAGACAACCAAAGAATCAGAGTGGTTGTTCTATTCTTTACAAGTTCTAAGTTATCTGTATTCAGTTATGTATGTTCAATCTGTCTATCTCTCACCATAAATCCGTTATCTTGTATCAGTTAATATTAGTTATCTTTTCGATATTAGTAGTACAGCCAATCTATATCTATTTCTATATCTCTTTCTATCTCTTTGTTTCTTATCTTCAGTCTCCAACTCCTTAATCTTTTCCCCTTCCTTGCCAAACAGACAGTCTTTTTAAATCTCTCTCTCTCTCTCTCTCTCTCTCTCTCTCTCTCTCTCTCTCTCTCTCTCTCTCTCTCTCTCTCTCTCTCTCTCTCTCTCTCTATCTATCTATCTATCTATCTATCTATCTATCTATCTATCTATCTATCTATCTGTATCTATCTATCTAAATAATAAAGGAAAATCTGTATTCATGTATATTAATTAAACTTTCTATAAGCCTGTAGTAAGTCGACGCAAGAAGGTCACAAAAAAAATAATACTGTCAAAAGGAGATTCTTTCATTTTTTCTCTTCTTTTCTCAACCCGTCTTGAGCTCACCTGAGACTGACAGGTGAGGCGAGGAATTAATTAGTATTCCCTCAAAGGTATATATTCCTCCAGGTCAGAGAGGCAGGAAAAGAACATGATAGATTTCGACGTAATTATTATGATAGCGACAAGAGAAAGGAAGGAAGGAAGGAAGGAAGGAAGGGAGGGAGGGAGGAAAAAAGAAAGGAGGAAGGAAAGATGGAAATGGAGGAAAAAAGAAAGCAAAAAGGGAAAGAAGGGACGGAAGAAAGGAAGGACGAAGGAAAAGGAGAAAAGAAATTAAGGAAGGAAGCAGAAAAGAAGAGAAATGGAGAAACAAAAAAAATAATTAAGAGAAAAAGGAGAATTGAAAGAAGAAAAGAAGGAAGGAAAGGAACGATAAATTAAGTGGAAGGTAACACAAAGGAAGCAAAAGAAAGGAGAAGAGGAAGAATTGATATAATAACCGAGATAGGACGAAAGGAAGGAAGGAAGGAAGAGGAAAACAAAAAGAGAAAGGAAGGAAGGAAGGAGGGAAGGAATGAGAAATGATGAGGTACAAAATAATATGAAAAAAAAACAAAGAAATAACTGAACATAGGAAAGAAGGAAAATAAAAATAAAAATCAACAAGACAACCATTTTGAAAAGAGAGAGAATACTAAAGGGAGGAAAGGAAGAGAGGAAACATGAAACAGAGGGAGGAGTGAGGAGGGGGAAGAGGGGAGAGACAATTTAGGAGGGCCAGGAAAAGGGGAGAGAAGGGAGGAAGGGAGGGGAGAGAGGGAAGGGAAGGGACGGGAAGGGAAGGGAGGGGAAGATAAGAGATGGGATGGGAAGGGAAGGGAAAGGAGGGGAAGATACTGGATGGGTAGGGAAGGGAGGGGAAAGGAAGGAAAGGAGGAAGGGAAGGGAAGGGAAAAGAAGAGAAAGGAAAGGAAGGAGATGAAAGGAAAGGAAGGGAACGGAAAAGAGAGGAATGGAAGGGAAATTAAGGAAAAGAAAAGGAAGAGAAAGGAAGAGAAAGGAAAGGAAAGGAAAAGAAAGGGAAGGAAAAACAAGCAAAGCGAAAGGAAGGGTAGCACGAGGAGGAAGGAAGGGAGGGAAGGGAAGGGAGAAAGGGAGGAAGGGAGGAAAGGGAGGGAGAGAAGGGAGATAAACTAAGCTCTAGGTGTATGTGTCACAAGTTTCAATGACAAGTTTCACAGTTTCGTGCATATCAGAGAGAGAGGTAAATTTATTCTCATTTCACAAATTTTAAGAGCTCAAGTTTAGCAATAAGTCGTGTGGGTTTAAGGCCCTTACTTATTATTACTATTACTCTCTCTCTCTCTCTCTCTCTCTCTCTCTCTCTCTCTCTCTCTCTCTCGCGTTTTCTCCTTCCTTCCTTCCTTCCTTCCTTCCTTCCTTCCTTCCTTCCTTTCTTTCTTTCTTTCTTTCTTTCTTTCTTTCTTTCTTTCTTTCTTTCTTTCTTTCTTCCTTCCTTCTTTCCTTCCTTTCTTTCTTTCCTTCCTTTCTTTCTTTTTTCCTTCCTTCTTTCCCTCCTTCCTTCCCTCCTTCCTTCTTTCCTCCCTTCCCTCCTTCCTTCCTTCCTTCCTTCCTCCCTCTGAAAAAAAATATAGAAGTAGAAAAAAACGTTGTAGTAATCATAGAGGAAGTAAACTATGAAAATAAAGGATTAGGAAAAGGGAAAAAAACTTGTAGGAATAAAAAAATGGAAGAAAATATGAAAACGTAAATACAAAAGAGAAAAAAAGTTGTAGTTGTAAAAAGAGAAGAAAAATATGAAAAAAACGTAATTGGAGAAAGATGAAAAAGTTGTAATACGAAAAATGAAAGAAACGAATGAGAAAAATAGTAGAAAGGAAAGAAGAAAAAAAAGTTGTAATTATAATGAAAGACAAATATAGAAAGAAAAGTTGTAATAATTAAAACGAAAGAAACAGAGAAAAAGTATTAGAGAAAGAGAAAAAGAAAAAAGTTGTCGTAATTATAATGAAATAAAAAAATAGAAAGAAAAAAGTTGCAATAATTAAAACGAAAGAAACAGAAAAAAAAGTATTAGAGAAAAAGCCGAAGAAAAGGAGTAGCAATTAAATAAAAAGTAAACAGAAGTAAAAACAATAAAAAAGGAAGAAGCATAAAAAAAAAAAAAAACAGTAATTAACAAGAAAAAAACACAGGTATAAAAGTTGAAGTAATTAAGTAAAGTGTTAATAAGATACACCACCCACAACCTCCCCCCCGCCCCCCCCGCTCCATAGTTCCCTCCCCTACATAATTACCCCAATTCTTTAATCACTCAAGCCCGGTATCCATAGCTAATTTACCTGCCATTCAAGGACTAATTACTCTGTTGCTCCCCTTTGATGGGCTTCACAGGTAGGATACACACACCTTACCTTCACTCTTAATCACTCCATACAAGTCTTATAATCTTTACATACTTTTTTTTTTTCGTTTTTCCTTCATTAACCTGAAAGCACTTAATAACGTTCTACTTGTCTTATACTTGTAACATATTTCAATTTTTTTTCGTTTTTCTTTCAAGTTTTTTACCTTTTTCTCCGTTTTAAACCTTCCGAGTTATATTTCCTTATACTTTTTTCTTCGTTCTTTTTTTCTTTCTTTCATATACTTTTCTCTCTTTTTTCTCCTCCTCTGACTTTTTTAATTAGTGTGTTTTCCTCTTTTTGTCGTTGTTCCTCATAGTCAGAGTTCCCTCCATACTCTCTTTTTCCTTCATTCTTTTTTTTGCATTCACCCTAAATCACTTTTCATGTCCATACTCTTAAACATTTATCTATTTTCAGAGCATATCTTTTTTTTTCTTTATTTTCTCCTCAACTAACTCATATTTCTTTTTACTGTTTTTCTTTTATGTCCTTTTCATGTATTGTTTTGTTTCGTTTCTTCCTTACTTCCTTCCTTCCTTACTTCCTTTTCTCTCGTTTCTTCTTTCTTACTTCCTTACTTCCTTATTTCCTCCCTTACTTCCATTTGTCTAGTTTCTTCTTCCTTACTCTCAAACGCATCTTAATCGGCTTATGTCCCTTCCTCTTTGCGGTTTTACAGTCTCCCTTGTTCCTACATTTTCAGTTTGCATCCAGCATTTCATCTACCTCGTCATTTTTTCATATAATTCTTCTATACTTTTATTTCTATCCTGCGTGATCTTTTCTGTTGTTGTTTTGTTGTTCTCTCGATGTGTTGTTCCTTTTTACGCTGTTCTCCTTCCTTTCTTTCAAATATTCTTGTTTTTTTTTTCTCTTTTGTTGTTTCGCGTCCAAACTCTCTCACACACACACACACACACACACACACACACACACACACGTAAAAAAAAAAAGAGTATCAGCTGACATCACAAAAGAGAGAAGAGACACAAAACTAACATAACATTAACACACACACACACACACACACACACACACACACACACACACACACACACACACACTCAACCACCACCACTACCGCCACAAAACAAACACACCCCCATAAACCGGCCATAAAACACTTACATTATAGCCCATAAAACAGTTTTAAGCACGCAAACACACACACACACACACACACGTTTTGAGAACAAGGCTCGGTTCTGCATTCTCTCTCTCTCTCTCTCTCTCTCTCTCTCTCTCTCTCTCTCTCTCTCTCTCTCTCTCTCTCTCTCTCTCTCTCTCTCTCTCTCTCTCTTTTCAATACCTTTCAATCCGTCAAACAAAGGATTATTTGCATTTAATTTCCCTGTTATTGTTATATTTTGACAGAGATAGATACATAGATAGATAGATAGAGAGAGAGGCAGCGATATATATAGATTACAAAAACAAAAAACAGAATCCACACACAGAGAATCGAACACCCTTGGGACTTGCGGTGAGGGAATAAGGATAACAGAGACAACCAAGGAGATTATAGACGAAATAACATAGTCTTTGGGGTTGGAGTTTTTGAAAAGTTTTGGTTGTGGTGTTTATTGGTTTTGGGTGGGGCCGATATCGGAAAATATCTACCCTTCCTTCGTACCCAGAAGAGAGAGAGAGAGAGAGAGAGAAATCAAGTAGAGGAAAAAAAATGATATGTAAGAAAATGCATCTCAAAATAATTTCCTGAGAACAAAAAAAAAAAAAAAATAAAAGGACACAAAATCTCTCTCTCTCTCTCTCTCTCTCTCTCTCTCTCTCTCTCTCTCTCTCTCTCTCTCTCTCTCTCTCTCTCTCTCTCTCTCTCTCTCTCTCCTCTCTTCTTTTTCCGCTTTTTTCTACTCTTTACATCAATACTCTTCTCTTCTCTTCTCTTCTCTTCTCTCTCTCTCTCTCTCTCTCTCTCTCTCTCTCTCTCTCTCTCTCTCTCTCTCTCTCTCTCCCCAATAACCCCAATCCTAAACTATCTCTCTACGTGAGCTTCTAACATTTCCAAACTTTTATGACCTGTATCACGAGCGGGAAATGAACAAAACAAAAAACTTCACATCTCCACATTTACTTTTTTTTTCAACCACTTGCCAGCAGCCTTTAGAGTGGCTGGCGAGTGGCTGACTGAGTGGGTGATTAAGTTGTGGGTTGGTAAAGTGACTGGTGGAATGGCTGGCTCTTAAACCGATTGGCTGGCTGACTGACTGACTGATATGTGTTGACCTGGGAATTGTGTGTGACGGTGTGAGTGAGTGAGTGAGTGACTGACTGACTGACTGACTGACTGATTGACTGACTGACTGATATGTGTTAACCTTATAAGTGTGAGTGGCTGAGCGAGTAAGTGAGTGAGTGAGTGAATGACTGACTGACTGACTGAACGACTTGCTTACTTACTGCCCAACTGAGTGACTGATAGATTGACTGCCAAACTAACTGACTAACTGACTGACTTACTAACATGTATACCACTTGACTTACTAACAATATATATACCGAATTGACTAACTAAATGGATAACAACTGACTAACTTAAATGCCTAACTGACTGACTGACTAACAAACTGGCAAACATACTCAATACCTATCTGACTGGCTAACTGAGTGACTGTTTGAGCGGCTGACTATAGGCGTTGCTTCATTAAACCTTCAAGCTCCCTCTAAACAGGCCATTAAAATAAGGCGCACGAGTTTACACATTCCAAGCATTTATTTCTATAGGAGTTTTTTGTTGGTATGTAATGTAAGCCCTGCCCCCCGCGCCCATACACTCCTGAACGTTAATGAAGGTAAATAAATATAAAAGGGGAGGCAGAATGGAATAAAATACATGTAAATAGGAGGTGGAATAGAATAAAATGTTAAGTATGTGTTGGGCTTGATTTTTATTTTTTTCGTTTTTAATTTTTTTGCTGGATGGTTAGCAAAAAAAATGTTATAAGATGAAGTGGTTTTATGTCTATCTATCTACTTGTTTATCTATCTGTACTATCTCGCACATGTTATATTTCCCCACGTTTTACTTCTTCTATGAGATTGTGCAAATTAGGGTCACAATAACTACATGCAAACAAGCCCAAAGTGTCCAGAAACCTAATTGCATAACTTTACTGGAACACTGTCTTTCCGTATGTTAGCGTTTTTATTTCATATCTCTATAGCACATTACACTCTTAACTTTTCTACGGGAGTATGTTAAGTTAGATTACATTAGAACCCCGCAAACAGTACACGCAAACCCTTCAACATATACCGAAAACCTAATTGCATAACTTTACTGGAACGCTGTCTTTCCGTATGTTAGCGTTTCTATTTCATATCTCTATTGCACATTACACTCTTAACTTTTCTAGGGGAGTATGTTAAGTTAGATTACATTAGTACCCCGCAAACAGTACACACAAACCCTTCAACATATACCGAAAACCTAAGTGCATAACCTCACCAGGGCCTTGAATTTCCGTATGTTAGTTTCTCTATTTTAAATATCTGTAGCACATTAGAATTTCAACTCTTCTATGGGATAAAGCAAGCTAGATCCACCATAACCCTTCAACATATTACCGAAAACCTAATTGCACAACCTCACCAGGGCCTTGTATTTCCGAACGTTAGCTTCTCTATTTTGTATCTCTATAGCACATTAGAATTTCAACACTTCTATGGGATGTAGTGAATTAGAACCACCCAAATAGTAGCTACACGAAGCTTCCCTAACTATACCGAAAATCTAATTGCATAACCTCACCCGGGCCTTGCATTTCCGTATGTTAGCTTCTCTATTTCACGGCATCAAGGGGTAAACAATTGTATTTGCGTCCGTGTTTACCTCCGTCCGCTACAAATTAAGGTGTGTAGCCCTGTGTGTGTGTGTGTGTGTGTGTGTGTGTGTGTGTGTGTGTGTTTGATCCGGACTTTGAGGCTTGCTTGGAATGTTTGTTTTATTGTTCGTGCGTGGTTTGTTTTGCTTTCCTATGTGGTGAGTTTTGTTGCGTTTTTCATTTGTTTTTTCTTGTTTTTTTCTTTTCATTTGTGTTTCGAATTCGTGTTTTTTTTTTCCCTCATTTACGTGTGTGTTTAGTATTCTTTTGTCTGTTTGATGGTTTCTCTTTTCTGTGTTTTGTGTTCTATGTGTGATCGTTCCTAAATCATTCTGTTCCGTTTTGGTTCCCTGATGTCTATTTTAACGCGTGGTTGTCGGCCTGTTCGAGTTTTCTTTTGAATATTCATCTATTTTCGAACTGTGTATATAGTTCTAGTTAGTCTATGTTTTTTTCCTCTGTGTTTTGTATCCTATGTGTGTTCGTTCCTAAATCACTTTGTTCTTTTTGGGGTTTTCTTTTGAATATTCATCTATTTTCGAACCGTTGTATATAGTTCTATTTAGTCTTTGTTTCCTTCTTTGTGTTTTGTGTTCTATGTGTGTTTGTTCATGAATCACTTGGCTCTTTTTTGGTTTCCTGATGTCTTTTTTAACTTCTTTAATATTTATCTTATATTTTCGAACCGATGCATAAAGTTCCGGTTAGTCTCTGTTTTTTCTTCTCTGTGTTTTGTGTTCTATGTGTGTTTGTTAATGAATTGTTTTGTTCTCTTTTGGTTTCCCTTTTCTAACGCGTGGTTGTCGGTCTATGCGTGTTTTTTCTTGAATGTTCATCTTGTATTTTTGAACTGTTGTGTATAGCTCTAGTTAGTCTCGTCTTTATATGTTCCTACGTCTATACTGTCTTCCTTAGTTTGTGTGTGTGTGTGTGTGTGTGTGTGTGTGTGTGTGTGTGTGTGTGTGTGTGTGTGTGTGTGTGTGTGTGTGTGTTTCTTGTACTCTCCCATTTCAACTTCTACTGTTCTTTTTCTAATTTTCTTTCTTTAATTGCCTCTTTCCTCCTTCCTTTCCTATCTTTTCTTTTTCTTTCTTCTCTTTCCTTCCTTCCTTCGTTTCCTCCTCCTCCTCCATTTTTCTCCTCGCTTTCCTCCACCTACCACATTCATTCCACTCCACTACCTCCTCTTCCTCTCTTCGTATCATTTTCTAGCACTTCTATAAAACAAAAACAAAAAAAGCAAAGTCATATCTAGCTGAGCATTATAATCAAGGTGAATTTTAGCTTCATTTTTCAATCGTTTTTTCTCTCTTTTTCTAGCGTGTTTTTGTCTGTTTGTTTGTTTGTTTTATTTATTTTATGTTTTGCTTTTTCTTTCTATTTTATGATTTTCCTTTGTGCGTTTTATTTTATTTTCTCCTCTTTTCAATTAAGCATTTTCTCATCATTTTCTGTTTTCTGTTTTCCATTTGTGTTTCGGCTCTGATTTTTTTCTCATCTCTTCCATTAAACAGTAAGACACCGAGCATTCAAACTCCCTAATCGCATAACAGGTGGGCGAACGTTTTAATTACTTCACAGGTGTTTTTATTTTATCTTCTCCTCTTTTCAATTAAACATTTTCTCAGCATTTTCAGTTTTCTTGGTGTTTTGGCTGTGATATTTTTCTCATATCTTCCATTAAACACTAGGCATTCAAGCTCCCTAGTCGCATAACAGGTGGACGAACGCTTTAATTACTTCACAGGTGTTTTTATTTTATCTTCTCCTCTTTTCAATTAAACATTTTCTCAGCATTTTCCGTTTTCTTGGTGTTATGGCCGTGATATTTTTCTCATATCTTCCATTAAACACTAGGCATTCAAGCTCCCTAGTCGCATAACAGGTGGATGAACGCTTTAATTACCTCACATGTCAAAAGAATTAGCAGGGTTACACGTTCATGGCGTTTTAATTAGCAGCGGGACAGGTAAACATTCCTCCCGGCCCTACACAGCTATGCGCGTCAATGTTGTAAAAGCCTGGCTGGACTAAGGGATGAAAGCTCGATTGAAGCTCCTCTCCCTCCAACTCATATGTTATCCATCGCTTTTAACCTTTTATTAAGCCCTTTTTCTATATTTTAAACGGTTTTAGTAACTGTATATAAACACCATTTGTCACCTCTATTGCGAAATCTTTCCTCTATATTAAATCACTTATTCAATTGCATATCTATATTTTACACTACACCAGTAATTTTTCCTTTATATAAACATCATTTTTTTCCCTTCTTATATTCCAAAACTCTTAAGTAACCTATTTTCTATTCCACATCTCTTTTATAATTAGTATTTCCTGATTTCTAATGCTTTTAATAACTTTGTTTCTTTATATTAACACAATTTTTCACCTTTCTCAAATTGCTGAATCTCTTAGGGACCTTTTCTGTACATCATTTCCTTTTTTTATTTCCTTTTCTCTATTCCAATTCCTTTCAGTAACTTTTTTCTTTGTCCAAACACTATTTTTCATTGTCCTTAATTGCATAACCATTCATACGACTTTTCCCTATACCAAACCACTTTTACAGCCTTTAAGCTTTATAACAAACCTTTTGAAACCATTTATTTTCCTCAAGAACTTCAATACCTTTTCCAATACTCCACTTTCACCTATCCTACACTTTCAACCTTTCCCAAGCATTCTCAGTCTTTCCGATATCCTCCCTTCCTTTCCCTCTCGCTCTCTTTCTCTCTCCATTTTTAACATATATCCACTAAGCCAAACCTGTTCTTCCATAAGTCGCCTTAGACCCAGCTCCTCCAAATACTCGTAACCCTTAACCTATTCTAAACCTGTCCCACCAACACCTCTCCCTCCTCCCTTTCCTTCTCTTCCTCAACATTGTCCCTTTATTTAACCTATCCATTCTCCAGCTCTCCCTCCCACTCTCTCTATCTTTCTCTTAATCTATTCTAAACATGTCCTTCCAACACCTCCCCCTCCTCTCTCTCCTTCTCTTCCTCAACATTGCCCCTTTATTTAACCTATCCACTCTCCACCTCTCCCTCCCACTCTCTCTGTCTTTCTCTTAACCTATTCTAAACATGTCCTTCCAACACCTCCCCCTCCTCCCTCTCCTTCTCTTCCTCAACATTGCCCCTTTATTTAACCTATCCATTCTCCACCTCTCCCTCCCACTCTCTCTGTCTTTCTCTTAACCTATTCTAGGCATGTCCTTCCAACACCTTCCCCTCCTCCCTCTCCTTCTCTTCCTCAACATTGCCCCTTTATTTAACCTATCCATTCTCCACCTCTCCCTCCCACTCTCTCTGTCTTTCTCTTAACCTATTCTAAACATGTCCTTCCAACACCTCCCCCTCCTCCCTCTCCTTCTATTCCACAACACTGCCCTTTTATTTAACCTATCCGTTCTCCTCCTCTCCCTCCCTCTCTCTCTCTCTACTTTTTCCTCTTCCTTAAAACTGAACCTTTCTAAAATAGTGTCCTTCCTCACTTCCTTCACCTTCTCCCTCCCTCTCCTTCCCTCTACCCTCCACCTTCCTAAACTTTTCCTTCCTTCTCCTCTCCCCCTTCTCCCTTTCCTCCTCCTCGTCTTCCTCCTTAAGCAGAATCACATCGTGCACTCCACAACATGACTCATACAAAAGGCCGTAAAGGAAGGACTTAAAACTAACGACACACGAGGTCAAGGCGGCCGTAGAGATAATTGAAAGAACTAAAAATAGAAATAAAAAATAAAAACGGCGGGAAATTGAAATAAGTAATGACGATAACAAGAAGAAAATGACGGAAGTAGATGATGATTTTGAGTAAGAATAGAATAGTTAATTGACTTTCTCTCTCTCTCTCTCTCTCTCTCTCTCTCTCTCTCTCTCTCTCTCTCTCTCTCTCTCTCTCTCTCTCTCTCTCTCTCTCTCTCTCTCTCTCTCTCTCTCTCTCTCTCTCTCTCTCTCTCTCGCTTGACACAGCAATAACCTTCCGAGT
>NC_066528.1:19002630-19017630 GCF_024679095.1 Eriocheir sinensis | reverse complement strand
CCTCCTCTTCCTTTCTTCCTTTCTTCTTCGTCTTCCTCTTCCTTTCCTCCTTTCTTCTTCGTCTTCCTCTTCCTTTCCTCCTTTCTTCCTCGTTTTCCTCTTCGTTTCCTCCTTTCTTCCTTGTCTTAATCTTCTTTTCCTCCTTTCTTCCTAGTCTTCCTCTTCCTTTCCTCCTTTCTTCCTCGTCTTCCTCTTCGTTCCCTCCTTTCTTTCTCGTCTTCCCCTTCCTTTCCTCCTTTTTTTCTCTTCCTCTTCTTTCCCTCCTTTCTTCCTCGTCTTCCTCTTCCTTTTCTCCTTTTCTCCTCCTCTCTTCATAAGGGGTTCGCAGTGTTACCAGAAAAAAATATAATCATGGCGTCTATATAGTAGCTCTCTAACTCCCTTCCTTCCTTTGATCCTCTCTCTCTATATACCTTGCTGTGGGATAGGCAATGTTACCAAAAAAAATACGTGGTTTCTAGTAGCATTCTGACCTTGCCTTCCTTTCTTTGACCTGTTAAAAAAGATTAAAGGGTCTCGTCTAGTTTCCTTCCTTCCCGTCCACTCTCTTCCTTCATTCCTGTGATGTGTGGAGGTGGGTTAGAGAGGAGGATTACTATTTGGTTCCTTGTAGCTTCCGTTCGTTCCATCTTTCCTTCATTCCTTTCCTTCTTTCTTTCTTCCTTCTTGAGAGCTTCCATCCATCTCTTGCTTCCTCCCTTCCAACTATCCTTCTTTCCTTTCTTTCTTCTTTCCTGAATCCTGTGTTATACTATGTTGTGCTGTTTTTAAAGGGGTTTTCTTCTTCACTTTTCTTCTCTTCTCTTCTCTTCTCTTCTCTTCTCTTCTCTTCTCTTCCTCTTCCCTTCCTCTTCTCTTAGTCTTCATTGTGTTAGTGGGGAAAGAACGTGGTTTTGTGTGGCTTTCTTTCTTCTCTCCTTCCTTCCTTTCTTCCTCTCTTTCTCCTCCTCTTCCATTATTTCCTGTGTACCCAAATTATTTTTTAATCACACTTTTTCTTTCCTTTCTTTTTTGGAGTGCTTGGTCTATGGTCTAGTGTTCCAATGGTTTTTTTTTCTATTTATAACTTTTTCTTAATGCTGTTCTTCTTGTTCTTCATCTTCTTGTTCTTCTCGTTCTTCTTGTTTCGCATTCATATCATCCTCCTAATCCTTATGTTTCCTTTTTTTTCAATCTTACTCCTTTTTCTCTTTTTCCTCCTTCAAATTCAAGGACATTATATCCACGAACGAGTTTTAAAATGATAAACTCTAACATTGTTTTTCTTTTGCTTCGAAGGGTTGAAACTGTGAAACCAAAAATAGAAACACGATTCGTAACAAAAATATATATATACAGACATTACAATATTTTACTCGGTACCTGAACAAAGAAATAAAACACAGGAGAAAATTTATTGTCATTCGCTACCTGAAGAGAAAGGAGAAATTGAGATGAAATAATTGAAAAACGTAATTGTTTCCTCTTTTCCTCCTCCTTTTTCTGTTCTCCTTTCCTCCTTCACTTCTTCCTCTTTCTTTCCTCCCTTCCCTTCCTCTTTTCCTCCTCCTTTTTCTGTTCTCCTTTCCTCCTTCACTTCTTCCTCTTTCTTTCCTCCCTTCCCTTCCTCTTCATTTCATCCTTTCCTCCTCCATTTTTGGTTCTCCTTTCCTCCTTCACTTCTTCCTCTTTCTTTCCTCCCTTCCCGTCCTCTTCATTTCATCCTTTCCTCCTCCTTTTTCTGTTCTCCTTTCCTCCTTCACTTCTTCCTCTTTCTTTCCTCTCTTCCCTTCCTCTTCATTTAATCCTTTCTTCCTCCTTTTTGTCATCCTTTCCTCCTCCTCTTCCTCCTTTCCTCCTCATCCTCTTCTATCCGTCTTTTCCTTTTCTTCTTCCTTGCCTTCTCTTCCTCCTCCTTTCCTCTCTTCTTTCCTCCTCCTCTTCCTAATCCTTTCTTCTTCCTCCTCCTCCTCCTCCTCCTCTTCTTTTCCCGTGTGTAAAAGGAGGCTTACGGTACACAGGAGATGACGACAAAGAGGATTTTGACAACACGGATTATATACAAAAACAAACAAAAAAGAAAAAATGCAAATGAAACCCAAAAAAATCAATTACAAATAAATAAAAAAAAAAACATGTAACGACAAAACGCCTTAAATAAATGAAAAAATACGAGTATCAGAAATGTTTTGTTGAATGACTTTTTTTTTTCTTTTTTTTTTCCCCTCTGCGTCACGGGTTCAGTTTTTTTGCATGAGCGCGAGCACTTTTTCCACTTTAATAATGCTGAGTGCTGAGTGCTGTTTATGCTGCTAATGTTTATGCTGCTGGTGCCGAGGCCCCGCTGTTTATGAGCCTGATAATAATGCATGAACAAACAACAACAACAACAACAACAAGAATGGTATTGCTGATGAGGATAACAACGGTGGTGGTGGTGGTACTACTACTACTACTACTACTACTACTACTACTACTGCTACTACTACTACTACTACTAATACTGCTACTAATACTAATACTAATACTGTTCTGATTATATATATATTTTATCTACTACTAATTCTGCTACTGTTATTTATTTTGCTCTATTGTTTCTGTTAATTCTTGTGTCATTTATGTTATTCCTGTTTAGTTCTGAGTCGAAATTTCCTGTTGTTACTCCTGTTAGTTTTCCTGTTATTCTAAATTTGCTAATACTACTTTTTTTGTTATGTCTACTGCAATTACTATCATTGTTGTTACTGCTGTTACTACTACTACAACCACTACTACTATTTCCCTTACTGTATCTCACTTTACTCTTCTAATACTACTACTACATAAACTACTACAGCTACTAATACTCCTTTTATTCCTTCTATTATTACATCAAACACAACTGCTTCCATTACTCCTCCTCCTTTCCTCTTTTTCCCACTACAATTTAAACTTTTACCTTCGTCCCCTGCACTCAAAACACTTACGCTGCACTTGATACTTTCACTCGCTAACCACCAGAGGGCAGGGAGAGACAGGCCCCGCGGGAGAGCCAGAGAGTGGGTAGGTAAGGTGTGAGTGGGTTCATGTTCCGGCCGGCGAGTAATACCACACCAGCGCGCTCGTGTGGGTGGGTGTGGGAGGGAAGAGTACAAAAGGGAGAGACCTAACCTGAGACCAAGGGGAGATGTTACTCTTCCTCCCCGCTGCTTTCGTCTATTGTCTTTGTTGGTGTTCTTGTGGTAGTTTCATATATTGTGTTGTGCTAGTTTAAGTTCGTTTGGGAAATCATATCACCATTGCCAGATTATCGTACTCAGAGACGCGTATTTAACGGTCCATAACTGTTGCCAAGAAACACCAATAACTAACCATTTAAACGATAACCATATATGAAGGCAGTTATTTGGGTGAGGAAAGTAGTTTTTAGGTCGGAGATCGGCAGACATAAGAGGCTGAGTACGACAATCTGGGAACGTTGGTCATATTCTTTAAGCTTGCCTCCAAAAAATGGTGAACGAAGAAAAAAATCGCGAGGTAACAATAAAATAAAACCGAGTGTGATCAGAAAACATAACACTCGCAAAAGCAAAAAGAAAGGAATTAAGGGAGTAAAGAAGAATGAAATAAGAATAAGTGAAGAGGAAGCAAAAATGGAAAATAGAAGGGAAAGTAAGGAAGGAGAAGAATAAGAGGAGAATGACTACATGAAGAACGAAAAGTGAAAGGAAGGAAGGAAAGGAGAAGAAAAGAACATAATAGATCAGAAAAATGGAGATAGGGAGAAAGGGAGAAGGAAGAACCATACAAGAAAAAAATAATAATAAATCTAATCTCCAGAAAAATAATCAAAATAAAGCAAAAATACTGGAAAAAAATGACAAAGAAAACAAAAAAAAGCAAAATATCAAAACAAACATAAAAATAAACTGCAAATAATAAAAAAAACGCAATTAACCGACAAGATCACATCACTTCCCTTCACATATAAACATCTTTCAAACTCGCCCATTATAAAAAAGCAAGCACATTAACAATACAATTACTCAGCCTGTCACATCCACTTCTCCAATTAACTTTAAGCATAACAATGACGTATTATAAAATATTTCGTCGCTTACTCTTTGGATTCTTTTTAGGAGCAGCGAGTAGCGGGCTTTTTTTTATTAATGTTTACTTTTTTGTGCCCTTGAGCTGTCTCCTTAAAAAAAAGTTCATAAAAGCCAACACATTCACGATACAATTATTCAGACTGTCAAACCCACTTCTCCTATTAATTTTAAGCATTACAGGGTCGGATTTTATAACATACTAACGAGGCTCGGTTATCGCCTCTTATCGCCCCTTATCGCCACTCATTATTTTCCTTTTTCAACACCCACTCACTCACTCGCACTCTCTCTCTCTCTCTCTCTCTCTCTCTCTCTCTCTCTCTCTCTCTCTCTCTCTCTCTCTCTCTCTCTCTCTCTCTCTCTCTCTCTCTCTCTCTCTCTCTCTCTCTCTTAATTCCTTCTTTTCACTTTTTTCTATCTGTTTTGTTCTTTCTATTCTCCTTTCCTTCCTTCCTTCATTTCTCTTTCTCGTTCTTCATGTAGTCATTCTCCTTATATTCTTCTCCTTCCTTACTTTTCTTTCTATTTCCAAGTTCACAAATCTGGCAAGGCTTTCGTATGAGTTGAGGTCATTTCCAGGAGTAGTTTTATGACCCTGGTGGTAGTGTGACCTTTCCTCAGTAGCATGAGCCTAAATAAACACTCCTACCTTACTTTTCTTTCTATTTCCAAGTTCACATAATCTGCAAGGCTTTCGTATGAGTTGAGGGCATTTCCAAGAGTAGCTTTATGACCCTGGTGGTAGTGTGACCTTTCCTCAGTAGCAAGAGCCTAAATAAACACTCCTTCCTTACTTTTCTTTCTATTTCCAAGTTCACATAATCTGCAAGGCTTTCGTATGAGTTGAGGGCATTTCCAGGAGTAGTTTTATGACCCTGATGGTAGTCTGACCCTTCCTCAGTAGCATAAGCCTAAGGAAACATTGATTAGAACCCGACTGATACCCGCTTTGACCTTTTGAAATAGTTGATGTGAGAAGGGAAAGTCTCTTATTATACCGGTCACACGCTCACACCTTGGCTAACAGCAGGATTCTTTCACTTGTTTCGCTAATTGCACCTATTATAATCACACCCATCTCACTAATTACACACTCATTAATACCTTACTTCTCACGCTTTCCTTAATAGCTGTCATTATTTTAACATTCTTGACAGTAACTTTTATTTCTTGGAAGGAGAGGATGTTTGATGTTTTTCTTCATTATTTACTTCATTTTTTGTCATTTATTTATTTATATTTTAGTTTTTGGTGTTTGTATTATCTTACTATACAAAATAATACAAGAAAACATCACTTTCGCGTACTTATTTCATTTACACACACACACACACACACACACACACACACACACACACACAAGCAAAGATTCAACACACATACACACACACAAGTACAGGCTTTTTTTCTTTAATATTGTTTTCTTTTTTTACGCCCTTGAACTGTCTCCTTTCCTGTAAACACACACACACACACACACACACACACAAAGAAACTTACACACACACACACACACACACACATCCCTCCTCCCCCCCATCCTCCCTCCACCCACGTACATAACCCACCTCATTCCACTTTTCGTAACTAGTCATCGTTCATCTCACGCGTATTAGCCAATCAGCATCAACGTAACAATCACGCGCGCAGCATCCCCGCCAATCAGTGCAAAGTACCTCGCCAACACACACTAACGAGGCTCGGTTATCGCCCCTTATCGCCTCTTATCGCCACTCATTACTTTCATTTTTCAACGCCCACTCGCTCACTCGCACGCTCACTCTCTCGCTTTCCTTCTTTACTCTTTTAATTTTCTTCTTTACACTTTTTTTTATATCTGCTATGTTGTTTCTCGTCTTCTTTCCTCCCTTCCTTTCTCTTCCTCGTTCTTCTTTTCTTCATTGTTCTCGTTTTCTTCTCCTTCCTTAGTCTCCCTTCTATTTCCATTTCTCTTTTCCATTTTCTTTCTTAGTTCATTCTTCTTTACTCTCTTTAATTCCTTTTCTTTTTTTTTGCTTTTCTTTGGTTTCTTTTGTCATTTTTCTCTTCTTTCGTTCTCTCGTTTTCTTCCTTTCTTCCTTATTTTTTCCTCTTCTTCTCTATTCCTTCTCCTCTTCCTTCGTTTTCTTGGTTTTCTTTGTTTCTTTTTCTCGTTCTTCTCTTCTTCCTATCTCTCGTTTTCTTCCTCTCAAATTTTTCCTCCTCTTCTCTATTCCTTCTCCTCTTTCCTTCTTTCTTTTGGTTTTCTTTGTTTCCTTCTCTCGTTCTTCCTTTATTCCTTGCTTTGGTATTAATATTCTTTCTTTTCCCTTCTATTTCCATTTTTCCTTTCTATTCACTTCCTTTCTTTATTCTTTATTCCTCCCTTCCTTCTCGTTATCATGCTTCATTTCTTTTTCTCATCCTTTTCTTATTCACTGTTCTTGTATTTTTCATCCTTCCTCCTTCCTTTCTCATTCTCCCCCTCTCTTTCTCTATTCCTTTTCTTCTGTTCACTTCGTTTATTCATTCCTTGGCCTTTCCTTCCTTCCTTCTCTTCATCTCCACTTTATTTTATTTTCGCTTAAGTTCCGCCTCTTCCTCGTCCTCCTCCTCCTCTTCCTCCTCTCTCTGTTATTTCGTTCTTCCTTCCTCTATAATTTATTTAGACCCCTGCTCTCCCTTCCCTTCTTCCCTTTCTCTCCTCTATTAATTCCTTTCCTTCTTCCTTCGTTTCTCATCCCATCTCTAATTTGATTCCTCCTCTTCTTACTACTACTACTACTACTACTACTACTACTACTACAACTACTAAGCTCTTCTTCCTAACCCAAAAATACACCACCACCACCAACAACAACAACACTACCACCACCACCAGCAGCTGTTGTCCCACGGTTGATCAAGTCCACCACAACCAAATTAGGTCAGTCTGGTGCCAGCCCTTATCAAGCGCACCATCCCTCCATTTGTTAAGGCTGCCAGCGACCGAGTAAGATTAGACGAGACTTTTCAATACCAATGTGTGTGTGTGTCTGTGGAGTTGATTGAGACGAGAGGAGAGAGGAAAAGAATGAAGGTGAAATTAAGGAAGAGAACGAGGAAGAAAGAGGATTAGAGAGAGAGAGAGAGAGAGAGAGAGAGAGAGAGAGAGAGAGAAGAGAGAAGAGAGAAGAGAAGAGAAGAGAAGAGAAGAAAATACAGAAAAAAGCAAAACGAAAAAGTTAAAAATGAGGAAACGAACTGCACAACGCAATAACAAATAACAAGATAAGGAATTAATGAAGAGAAAGAGACGAGAAAGAAACATAGATGATAAATATATAGACGTAACAGATGGAGCAAAAAGATAAATTAACAAAGATATGAGAGAAAAAAATGAAGGGTAAGGTATAGTTCAACATGTCTCCTATTGCGATACTCGAGAAGTTTAATTAATATGCAAAGAGGAGAAGATGGAGTTTTATATATATTTTTCCTTCTAACTCTCCCTCTCCTTCTCCTCCTCCTCCTTCACATAGCATCCCTCTCCTTTCTTCCCCCATCCACACACACACATACACACACACAAACACACGCCTGCCATCCCTGTATTCCCTTATTACCGCATTGGATGTCTGTGTATGTAATCGGCTTAAGGTCGCGGCGGTGGCGGGAGATAAGAGGGGAGCGGCCGGCGCCTGTAAGTCCCTCACCCTTGTTTGCCGGCGTCAGGCCTAGGACGATGCGAGATGCCGGAAAGAAAACGAAGTAGCGGCGAAGGAAAGCGACGGGGAAGGAGTGAGAGGGAGAGAGAGGGAAGGGAAGTGTATGCGTATGCTCTCATGTCCTTGTTTGCCGGAGTCAGGCCTAAAATGATGCGAGATGCCGGAAAGAAAACGAAGAAGACGCAAATGAAGGCAATGGAGATGGAGCGAGACGAAGAAAGAGGGAAGAAAAAGGAGAAGAAAGGCGACGGAGAGGGAGATAGGCGAAAAGATAGGGTAGAAGCGGCAAAGGAGAGTAGAGACGAAGAAAGAGGGAAGAAAAAGGTCCCAGTTAAGTCCCTCGCCCTTGTTTACCATCGTCAGCCCTACAAGAGAGCGATAAGTCGAAACGAAAACGAGGTAGAGGTAGAAGAAAGGCGACTGAAAGAAATCTAGGCGAAAAGAAAGGGTAGAAGCGGCAAGGGAGTGTAGACACGAAGAAAGAGGTAAGAAAGAGACGCCCGTTAAGTCCCTCGCCATTGTCTTCCATCGTCAGCCCTACAAGAAAGAGATAAATCAGAACGAAAACGAGGTAGAGGTGAAAGGAAGGCTACAAGAAGGAAAGTAGGTGACGAGGAAGGAAAGGAGAGGTGCTAGAACAGTCTCACACATATTTGCCCTCGTGAAAGAAAGAATAGAGAGCAAAAGAAGTATTCCTAGCACAAAAGAGAATAATAGATGGAAAATAGAAACCAATAAAGAAACAGAATAAACGAAGACGGATTCTAACAATAAGACACAAAAAGAAGACAAAAAATAGACAAAACAAAAATAAGCCTTCCAAGTATAAAAAGAAAACAATAGATGAAGAATAGAAAACTTACAGCAAACAGAGTGAACAAACAGACTTATTCTAACCATACGATGAAATAGATAAACAAACAGAAGGCGGACTAAAAAGAAAACGTGTTCGAATCATAAGAAAAAAGAAAAAAAAACACGAACGAAAAGATAAAACAGAGAAAATAGAGACAGACAAGAGGAGATAAAAAAAAACGTGTTCGAATCATGAAAGAAAATATACAAAACACGAACTAAAATATAAAACAGAGAAAACAGAGACGGACAAGAGGAGATAAAAAAAAAACGTGTTCGAATCATGAAAGAAAATATACAAAACACGAACTAAAATATAAAACAGAGAAAACAGAGACAGACAAGAGGAGATAAAAAAAAACATGTGTTCGAATCATATGAAAGAAAATATACAAAACACGAACTAAAATATAAAACAGAGAAAACAGAGACAGACAAAAGGAGATAAAAAAAACATGTGTTCGAATCATAAGAAAAAAAGATACAAAACACGAACGAAAAGATAAAACAGAGAAAATAGAGACAGACAGGAGGAGATAAAAAACACAGAGGAAAGTAAAACACTGAAGCCCTCCACCATAACAAACAGCGAGAGATAAAAACACGGGAACTTTGACCGTAAATTCCACACCAAGAGAAACACGTGAATACAATAGCGATATCCTCCTCCTCCTCCTCCTCCTCCTCCATCTCCTCCTCCTCCTCCTCCTCCTATCGCAAATTCAGTCCACTCTTCTGCTCTTCCTTCGCTATCTTTTTTAGTAGTAACATTTCTCTTCCTCCTTATCCACCTCCTCTCTGTCTCTGTCTCCCTCTCCCTCTCTCTCTCTCTCTCTCTCTCTCTCTCTCTCTCTCTCTCTCTCTCTCTCTCTCTCTCTCTCTCTCTCTCTCTCGTAATCCTCGGCTCATCTTTCTTTCCTTCCCTCAAATCTTTCTTTCATGTATTTCCGATTTGCTGTTTTCTTCCTCCTCCTCCTCCTCCTCCTCCTCCTCCTCCTCCTTTGTCTTCTTGTTTGTCCAGCTTTTCTTCCTTTGTTTGTACGATTCCTTCCACTTACTGTATCGTCTTCTCATTCTTTTATCTATCTATCTATCTATCAATCTACCTACATACAATCTCTTCCACAAGCCTCTTTATCTCCCTTTCTTTGTTCATCCTTCTAAAGCAAAAAAAACAAAAACAAAGAGGAACGAAAACAAAACTACGAAGATAACTTTATTCGCTAACTCGAGTTCAACGAAAGCTTCAAACTATTCAACTCCATTTCAATTCGAGTTTTTTTTTCTCTCTTTTCGTTAGTTTTGGCGCAAGATATAAAGAATCGAATCATGCTAACCTGTATTCTCTGCGGACTGGGAGGCGAAATGTGAATGTTACAGAGACAGACAGACAGACAGACAGACAGACATAAATATATACAGACAGAGACAGACACAGACATAAATATATACAGACAGAGACAGACACAGACAGACAGACAGACATAAATATATACAGACAGAGACATGCACAGACAGACAGACATGCAGACACCGACATATATAGACAGAGACAGACG
Organism: Eriocheir sinensis; assembly: GCF_024679095.1. Lineage (NCBI taxonomy): Eukaryota > Metazoa > Arthropoda > Malacostraca > Decapoda > Varunidae > Eriocheir > Eriocheir sinensis. The sequence continues at coordinate 19,007,460 of NC_066528.1, read as the reverse complement.
CAGATAGATAGAACATAGGATCGTAAAGAAAAGGCACAAATAAACAGACAGAAATAGACACACAGACAGACAGACAGAGACAGAGACGCAGACACAGAGGATAGGATCGTAAGGGAGAGACACACATACAGACAGACAGAAAGAAACACAAAGACAGAGAGACGGACAGAGACAGACGCAGACACAGAGGAAAGGATCGTAAGGGAGAGACACACATATAGACAGACAGAAAGAAACAGAAACAGAGACACAGAGATACAGACAGATACAGACACAGACAGAGGGAAAGATCGCAAGGGAAAGACTGCATAAAAAAAGTGAAGTATTGGAGAAAGAGAGAGGAAGGAGAGAGGAGAAGAAGGGAGATACAGACAGGCACAGACAAAGGAAAGGAACAAGAATACTTAAAAGAATACTTAAAAAAGAGAAATAAAAAAGGATGAGAGGAAGGAGAGGAAGAAAAAAGGGGAGAGAAAGAATAGAAAAGAAATATAGAAGTGACAGACAAAGAGAAAGAGACAGACAGACAAATACACAGACAGATACAGACACACAGACAGAGACACAGACAGATACAGAGACACAGACAGTGGGAAGGAATACAGGAAAAGGTGATATAGAGAAAGAAGAGAGGAAGAAGAGGAAGGAAAACCAAAAGTGGCAGAGTGAACGAACAGTGACCTGGGACATATTTAATCCTGTTACTCTCCTCGCTAAATAAATCACGTCAGAGGTGTGAATGTTAACACTGTATTGCAATATCTCAATTTCGGGGACACACACACGCACGCACGCACGCACATACACACGTCAAAAGAAGGAAAGAGAAAAAGAAAAACACATTGCATTTTTTTTTTTTGCTTTCGTTTTTTTTTTTCTTTTCCGAGTGGCAAAAAATAGAAAAAAACATTGCTCTTTAATTTCCTATACCTTCTTTTCCTTCCTTTTCTTTTTTTTCTTTTTTTCGAGACAGAGAAAAATGTCTTTCCTTTCCTTTCTTTTCTCCTTTTTTTTCTGAGTGACAAAAAAAAAGGAAAAAAATAGTATGCTTTCCTTTTCTTCCCTTTCTTTTCCTTTCCTTTTCTTTTTCCCGAGTGGCTCAGAAAAAAAATACTCTTTCCTTTCTCTTTTTCAAGTGACAACGGAATATAAAAGAAACAACATTGCGTTTTCCTCTCCTTTCTTTTCATTTTTCATTTCATTTTTTCGACTGGCTAAGCTTCGGCAGGGTCTGGAAAGGTCAGCCAGGACTAAGCCGACTTACAAGGCTCATGAATGTCGAAATGTCAGCGATTAAGCCGTCAGGTTGAACTACAGACACGACCTCGCTTGCACATTGTACCTGTCACGCCCCACCACCGATGCCAGATCCTCGTACTCAGAGCATAGTGTTTACCTGTTTCAAACGCCTAACTATTGCCAAGACACATCAGAAATTCGTGTCCCGCCTCACCACCGATGCCAGATTCTCGTACTCAGAGCATAGTATGTCCCGGATGAGAGGGGAGGGAGGAGAGAGGAAGGGGGAACAGATATCGTAGGCGGGGGAGTGGGATGAGAGGGAAAGCGAGGAGAGACGAAGAGGGAAAAGATATCGTAGACGGGGGAGTGGGATGAGAGAGGAGGAGAGAGGAAGGGGGAACAGATATCGTAGGCGGGGGAGTGGGATGAGAGAGAGGGAGGAGAGAGGAAGGGGGAACAGATATCGTAGGCGGGGGAGTGGGATGAGAGAGAAAAGGAGAAGAGAGGAAGGGGGAATGATATCGTAAGCGGGGGAGTGGGATGAGAGGGAAAGGAAGGAAAGAGGAAAGGGGAACAGATATCGTAGGCGGGGGAGTGGGATGAGAGGGAAAGGGAGGAGAGAGGAAGGGGGAACAGATATCGTAGGCGGGGGAGTGGGGATGAGAGGAAGGGAGGATCGGGGTCGGTGGTCAGGGAGGCGGCGGAGGGAGTAGAAGTCCTGGTATTCAACCCCACACTTAATATACTGAGCATGTCACACCTCACGCTTAAAATATCCAGGTGAATGCAAATGACAGGAAGGACAAACTTTTAAATCTAACAATCCCAGCTTATTAACATATATTGTAAACTATTGCATTAATTCATATGTGTTATTTTCATATAGTTTGTACATATCACACCGAACACGTATGAAGGAGTATAATTTAATAAAGAAATAATGAATGAGTTAACCAGATTTGCTCTTTCCATGAATTATCGAAACTTAACACACACACACACACACACACACACACACACACACACACACACACACACACACACACACACACACACAGGAGTTCATATCCATTCCCTTTCCAAGTTTCCATCTCTCTCTCTCTCTCTCTCTCTCTCTCTTCCCTTTCCAAAATTCCATATCTTACTTCCTTTCCCTCTCCCTCTCTCAAAGGACAAATGGCTAATCTTTCACATACATATTCACGGGCGATAAGAAACAAGAAGAAAAAAGAATGCATGTTCAACCTCACATATTTTTTTCCTCAGGTTGAATTAATACAGGTAGGCAAATTAAATGCCATACCTTACACATAATTACACCGCACAGGTAAAACTGATACAGGGCAAAGGTGACCCAACTAATGAAAGACTCAGGTGGGCGGGACGCGGCTGTGATTACCTTTGATTCACTTCCCAGAAACCCCGAGAGAAAAAAATGTTAAAAAATGATCGTAAGGCAAAAAGTCGATGAAGTCAGAATCTTATTAAATGGAGAGAGAGAGAGAGAGAGTTCTAATTTCAGACCATTATTTACGTAATAATCCTCTCCAGTTTTCTGTCTGTCCGTCTGTCTGTCTGTCTGTCTGTCTGTCTGTACGTATATATGTATGTATGCATCTCTCTCTCTCTCTCTCTCTCTCTCTCTCTCTCTCTCTCTCTCTAACCCTCTCTCTAATCCTCTCTCTCTCTCTAACCCTCTCTCCCTCTCTCCCTCTAACACTCCCTCTAACCCTCTCTAACCCTCTCCCTCTAACCCTCTCTCTTACCCTCCCTCCCCCTCCCTCCCTCCCTCCCTCTCTCTCATGCTAATCTCTACACAGCCTCTACGTCACCTCGCCCACGCACTGCTAATGAAAACCAATCAGTCTCGACCACACGTAGCAATCACCTGCAGCAGCATAATATATCACGGCTGGAGATTGAAAAGGCAGTGATGGTGGAGCTGGATTTGAAATGAGTTTATACGAGATAGATAGATAGACAGATAGATAGAGAGAGAGACTGATTGATGGATGGCAAGATAGAGATAGAGAAAATGAGAAACAGATAAGTATGTAGATAAATAGACAGAGAATGAGATAGATAGATTAACAGATGAGGAGGTAAAGAGATAGACAGACAGAAAGACAGACAGACAGACAGACAGACAGAGACAGAGACAGATACGGACAGCGACACATATAGCTGCCTCTTATCCTCTTCATCTTCTTCCTCCTCCTCCTCCTCCTCCTCCTCCTCCTCCTCCTCCTCCTCCTCCTCCTCCTCCTCCTCCTCCTCCTCCTCCTCCTCCTCCTCCTCCAGTCCATCCATCTTAAGCTTAATGTATTGCTCTTGCTAAGTCATACTCTCTATATGCCCATTAGCAAACACCACACACACACACACACACACACACACACACACACACACACACACACACACACACACACACACTGACTTCCTATCCATTCTCTTTTCATGTACACCTTCCTTTCCCTCTCCCTCTCTCTCCTTCTATCTCTCTCTTCGTCTCTCTCTCTCCCTATCCATTCCCTTTTTATACCTCCTTACCTCCCTTCATTTCCCTTTCTCTCTTTCTCTAACTCTTTCTACCTCCTCTCTCTCTCTCTCTCTCTCTCTCTCTCTCTCTCTCTCTCTCTCGCTTCCTCCCTTTCCATTCCTTTTGCATAACTCGCTTCCTCTCCCTCCCTCTCTTCCTCTCCCTTCCTCCCTCCCTCACACACCTACACAAGACTGGTCAAAGCCATACAAAACAACCTTTCCCTAAAACCAGTGCGCGAGGAAAGGTCAAATGAAGAATGTATTGAGACGAAAAAAAATCGCTGTGAATGACCTTTTGAAATTTACACACACGTTGCTACTCGAACATCGACGAGTTAAGTGATTGAAAGGTTATGTAATAGTTATGTAAAGGAGAAATTAGGGCAGGCGGTAGCTGAGTGGTTAGCGTGCTGGACCCACATTCACCGCGTGATGGACGACGCGGGTTCGAATCCCCACGCTACCACCATGGATTTTTCAGTCACCGCCGAGTGGCTTAAGACTACCCACATGCTGTCCTGAAGGCCACCCATCAACCCGGACTGTAGAGGAAACCGTCCAAGTGAATCAAGAACCAGCTCCGGGGGGCAGCATGAGCCAAGAAAAGATGGCGCCACTATAAAAACAATTGCCTGCCTACCCGCGCTATAGGCTGACACTTAAAAAAAAAAAAATGTGGGTAGGTTGGCTTAGGAGTTAGAAAGGTGAATAGAACGAGAAAATAAAGACGTAGAAAGTGAAAGGTAAACAAAATGACGAACAGGTTAATGAAGTAAAGTAAGATAGAGAAAACAGACAGTAAGAAAATTAAACAAAAAAGCAATAGAAAGAAATAAAAAGGAAAACAGACATATTGAAGAGCATATAAGAACAAGGAAATAAAGAAGATACGATAAAAAAAACATCGTACACCAGAAAAGAGAAAAAAAACGCATTCAATAAGAAATAAGAAACAGAAAAACAGGAAAATAAGACGAGTACAGAGGAAAGAAAAAAAGGAAAACAGACAAATTGAAGAGCACATAAGAACAAGGAAATAAAGAAGAT
>NC_066528.1:18970130-19000130 GCF_024679095.1 Eriocheir sinensis | reverse complement strand
AGACGGAGGAAAGATTGAAGAAAAAAAGCAGGAGAGGAAGAAAAGAATGAAGAAAGGAAAGAATACAACAGAGAAGAAATACTAAGACGAAAATGAAGAAAAAAAGGAGAAAAGAAGGAAATAAGAATCCAAGAACTAAAAGAGAAAGAAAAAATAAAGAAAAACAGAAGAAACTAAAACAAGAAAAAACAAAGAAAGACCAAGAAGCGAAAAAAAATCAAACTACAAAATTATTAATAGAGAAAGACCCCATTATGATCCCCTAAATACCCCCTCTCCTGATCACTACAAGGTGCAATACTTTAAACAAAACAAGAGGAGAAACACACACACACACACACACACACACACACACACACACACACACACAAACCTTGAAACCAAAACACGACAACAGCAAGTGAAAATACGCGTCTTAGTAAAACTTTTAGGAAGAATCTTTTGTACTTGATCCTGTTGTGGAAGTCTTTTGAGCGGGACGGCGGAGAGGAGAGGAGAGGAGAGGAGAGGAGAAGGAAGGTTAGAGAAGGGATGGGAAGGGAAGGGAAGGGAAGGGAAATAAAAATTGGATAAAATGGAAAGAAAAAAAAGAAATTAAAATGAACAGAAAAAGAGGAAAGAAACAAGAAATAAAGGAAAGAGAAAGAAAAAAGGACGGAGTAACCACAGGATAGAAAAACAAAACAAATAAAAACAAAAAAAAACAAGAATCACAACACCACCAACACACCATCCCAAGCAACACAAAAAAATAAATCAAAAATATACAACTTCTTAACCATGCAATACAGAACTTCAGACCACATAACAAACTTCTCCAAACATCTCAACACCAGCAACAACTTCTTAACCATGCAATACAGAACTTCAGACCACATAACAAACTTCTCCAAACATCTCTACACCAACGGCAACTTCTTAACCATGCAATACAGAACTTCAGACCACATAGCAAACTTCTCCAAACATCTCTACACAAATTTATTTTTCGCTAATATCTCCATCCGTGAACGCGCTGAGTGGATGGATGGAAGGAAGGAACGAAGGAAGGAAGGATGGATGTAAAAAGACAGAATAGAAGGAAGAGAGAGAAAAGATTGACTGAAGAGACGGAGAGAAGGAGAAAAAAGGAACTGAGGAAGAAAATCGTAAATGACAGGATGAAAACTACGAAGATAATCGAGTGTCAAAAGGATAGACTTAAACAGGGAAGAGGAAAGTGATATTAGACTGAGTGAAAAGGTCGCAGATGAATTATATATACTTAATTAAAGGTGATGATGGATGTGAACTTTGAGGGACCTTTTCGAACCTTTGATAGCGGTGGATGTTAATTGTAATGCTGGGAGATTCTTTGATGATTTGTTTCTTCTTCCTTCCTTCTTTTAATTCTTTCTTTATTTTCTTCTTTTCTTTTTCTTCTTTTCTTTTTATTTGTTTTTTTTCTTTCTTTCCATCTTCCTCCTTGTTTTCTTTCTTTCTTTCTTTGTTTTTTTCTTTATTTCTATCCTTCTTCCTTCCCTTCTTCCTTCCTTTCTTTCTTTCTGCCTTTTCTTCCCTCCTTCCTTCCATTTGTCCTTTCTTTCTTCATTTCTTTCCTTCTCTCTTTTTCTTTATTATCTTTCTTTTTCTTTCTCTTCTTTTTTCTTTCTTTCATTCTTTCTTTTCTTCTTTCTTTTCTTTCCACTCCTTTACGTCCTTCCTTCCTTCCTTCCTTTCTTCCTTCCTTCCTTTCTTCCTTTCTTCCTTCCTTCCTTTCTTCCTTCCTTCCGTCCTTCCTTCCTTCCTTCCTTCCTTCCTTCCTTCCTTCCTTTCTTCCTTCCTACCTCCTCCAAGAAAACAAAGAAAAAAAGAAAAACACTCAAAAACAAAACAAAAAATGATTAAAAAAAAGAACACTGAAAATACCTGAACAAAAAAAATACGAGAAGAAAAACTGAAGAAAGTGTAACTACGTCAAGGGAAAAAGAAAAAAAGAAAAAAAAGAACAATATTAAAAAGCTTCATCCTGGCTTTTATTCATTATACCGAAGAAAAATAATGGAGGAGGGAATGAAGGAGAAGAAGAAGAAGAAGAAGGAGGAGGAGGAAGAGGAGTAGGAGGAGAGGGAAGGGGTGGGAGAGGGATAGAGGAAGAAGAGGAGGAGTGGGAGGGGGAGAGAAAGAGATTATAAAGGAGAGGAGAAAGGAGAGAAGGAGGGAAAGATGATGAAGGAGAAGGGGATTAGGGGACAAAGAAGATTAGAAATGAGAGATGGAGAGAGGAGGAGGAAGAAGAGGAAGGGGAGGAGGAGAGAAAGAGATTGAAAAAGAGGGAAGGAGAAAAGGGAGAGGAAAAGAAGGGAAGAATAAGGAAGAAGAAAGGGATAAGAAGACAAAGAAGGGAAGATTAGAGGAAAGAGGAATAGAGAAAGAAGGAAGAGGAAGGGGAGGGGGAGAGAAAGAGATTAAAAAGGAGGGAAGGAGAGAAGAAGGGAGAGGAAGAGGAGAGAAGGATAAGGAAGAAGAAGAATGGGATAAGTAGACAAAAAAGATGAGAAATGAGGAATGGAGAGAGAGGAGGGAAAGGGGAAGGAGAGGAGGAAGAGGAAGAAGAGGAGGGGAAGGAGGGGAGAAGAGGAAGGAGAGGAAGCAAGCCATCACCACCACCACCATCACCACCATCACCACCACCACCACCATCACCACCATCACCACCACCACCATCATCACCACCACCACCACCACCACCACCATCACCACCATCACCACCATCACCACCACCACCACCACCACCACCACCACCATCATCGTAGGTTGTTAAGGGATTGTCATTTAGGAAGATGAAAGCAAAACAGGACAGAGAGAAAAAAAAGTAGATACACGCAAAAAAAAAGATGAAAAGGAGAAAATGAAGGAGAAAAATGCCTCGTGGGTCATCCTCAAACAAGCTGTCAGGAGGAGGAGGAGGAAGAGGAGGAGGAGGAGGAGGAGGAGGAGGAGGAAGAGAAAAAAATAAACAAACAAAAGTGAAAGTTAGTAAAGGGATGAAAAAAATGTATTTCTATATTAAGAAACACACACACACACACACACACACACACACACACACACACACACACACACACACACACACACACACACACACATACTCATAGCAGCCAAGAATCATACAAGAATTGAGTGTTTAAGAAAAGGAAGAAGAGGAGGAGGAGGAGGAGGAAGAGGAAGAAGAGGAAGAGGAAAAACTATCGAGGTGACGTGTAGATAGCGTGCTTGTCTCTCTCCCTCCTTCCCTCCCTCCCTCTCTCCCTCCCTCCTTACAACCTCATGGAAACAGCCTGCCATGTCATTAGGCCGAAAGGTAACAGGCCCCCGAAAACTACCTGGTCCTGGTCACTTTAATTATGAAAGGTAAGGCGGCTTTTGTCATTACAGTGATGGCGGTGGTGGTGGAGTGGATGGTGGAGTAAGTGGATGATGTGGAGGGTAACAGAGTAACTAGACTATTGGGATAAATGAAAAATATGGAAGGAAGAAAGGAAGGAATACTGTACCGATAGAAACGTATGGATGAAGAACGAAAGGATTAAGCTACGGACCAAAGGAAGGAAGGAGGAGGAGAAAGGAACCTATAAACAGCATTGGGAGTAACGTGAATGTAAAGAAAGAGATGTTGAAAGGTAGAGGAAAAGAATCAAACCTAAGAGGACTGTCCCTGTAAAATCACATAGGTAAGGTACTAAGGGACTTGACTACAGAACAAGGAAGGAAGGAAGAGGAGAAAGGAACCTATAAACAGCATTGGGAGTAACGTGAATGTAAAGAAAGAGATGTTGAAAGGTAGAGGAAAAGAATCATACCTAAGAAGACTGTCCCTGTAAAATCACATAGGTAAGGTACTAAGAGACTTGACTACAGAACAAGGAAAGGAAGGAAGGAGGAGGAGAAAGGAGCAGCATTGGGAGCCACGTCAATGTAAAGAAAGAGATGTTGAAAAGTAGAGGGACAGAACCCTACCTAAGAAGACTGTCCCTGTAAAATCTAATAGGTAAGGAACTAAGAGACTAGACTACAGAACAAGGAAGGAAGGAGGAAAAAGGAACCTATAAACAGTATTGGGAGTAACGAGGACGCAACAAAAGAGGTGCCGAAGAGTAGACCAAGAGGAACATACCTACGAAAACTCTACCAATGCAATGATATATGTGAGGAACTAGGGACCTTGCTATTGTACGAAGAGAAAGTAGAAATATGAAGGAGCTTATAAATATCGAATCACCATAACTAAGATACACTACACTACTAAGAAATAAAGAAAGGGAGACATAGCAGAAAGGGACGCACTAGGACAATACCAAGAATGAAAAGAAAGAAAAGAGAAGGGAACTTATAAATACCGAATCACCAGAACTATGATACGCTACACTACTGAGGAAGAAAGAAAGGGAGACATAGCAGAAAGGGACGCACTAACACAAAACCAAGAATGAAAAGCGAGAAAAGAGAAGGGAACTTATAAATACCGAATCACCATAACTAAGATACGCTACACAACCCCAAGAAACGAGGGAAGGCGTAGCAGAAAGCGACCCACGAAGACGGTATTGGCAGTAGGGCGACAATAGGGGCTCGATGCATGTATTATTCAACTGAGTGAGTGCCGTAAATCATTGAGGGAGTTATGGGCTATTACGAAGGGGCCGCAGACGTGTCATAATCTACAGCGACACACACGGCAAACAGACGAGACAGAGGGACAGATGGGGACAGAGGGAGATATTGAGACAGGTGATCGTGGCAAAGACAAGACAGGGATAAGACAATAAAACAAAACAAAAAAGAGGGGAGGAAGAGAAACGATAGTAAAAGAAGGAGAAAATGAGAAAGTTAGGAATAAAGGAAGGAAGGAAGGAAGGAGAAAATGAATAAAGAGAAGGAAAAAAGAAAATGTAAGAAATAGAAAAGACATTAAAACAAAACAATAAAGAGAGGAGGAAGAAAAACGATTATAAAAGAAAGAAAAAAATGAGAAAGTTAGCAAGAAATAAAGGAAGGAAGAAAGGAAGAAGAAAATTAATGGAGAAGGAAGGAAAAAGAGAGGAAGGAAGGAAGAAAATGTAAAAAAGGAAAAACAAAACAAAACAAAAAAGACGGGAAGAAGAGAAATGGAGGAAGAGAGGAAGAAGGAAGGAAGGAGAAAATGAAGGAAGGAGAGGAAGGAAGAAGAAAATTAATGAAGAGAAGGAAGGAAAGAGAGTGGAAGGAAGAAAGAAAGAAAATGTAAAAAAGGAAAAACAAAACAAAACAAAAAAGAGGGGAAGAAGAGAAATGGAGGAAGAAGGAAGGAAGGAATGAAGAAAGAAAATGTAAAAAAGGAAAAACAAAACAAAACAAAAAAGAGGGGAAGAAGAGAAATGGAGGAAGAGAGGAAGAAGGAAGGAAGGAGAAAATGAAGGAAGGGAGGAAGGAATGAAGGACAGTCTGGTCTATAATAATTCATTCTGGCGTGTTGGGTCATCTATTTTAAGAGCGACCGTGAATTCCACCCTTTTTTATGATCTCTCTCTCTCTCTCTCTCTCTCTCTCTCTCTCTCTCTCTTTTCCTTCTTTTCTTTGTGTATTTTTTTCTTTTTCCTTCTTAATTCGTTCGTTCTTTCCTTTCTCTTCCTCTCCTCGTGTGTGTGTGTTGGTGTGTGTGTTTCTTCTTCCTTTTATATTCGTTTTTCTCTTTCTTTCTCTTCTTTTCCATATATTTTTCATTTTCTTCTTAATTCGTTTGCCCTTTCCTCTCTTTTCCTCTCAGTGTGTATGGGTGTGGGTGTGTGGGTGCGTGTGTGTGTGGGTGTGTGTGGGGGGGGGGGGGGGTTGTTTTTGTCTTCCTGTCCCGTTCTTTCTCTTCTTTTCCTTCTTTGTGTAATTTTCTTTTTCCTCCTTTATTCGCATTTGTCTTCCTCTCCTTGTGTGCGTGTGTGTGTGTGTGTGTGTGCGTGTGTGTGTGTGTGTGTGTGTGTGTGTGCGTGTGTGTGTGCGCGTGTGTCGATCCATCATAAAAAAACAGGTAGAAACCAAACATTCCAAACTCACTCACACGCTTTTAAAGGTCATACGAGTCACCACTAATTATTTAAGCGAGAGAGAGAGAGAGAGAGAGAGAGAGAGAGAGAGAGAGTAAGAAACAAAAGAAAAGGGAAAGATAAAAGAAAGATAGAAGAGAAAGAAAGAGAATGAATGAGGAGAAAGAAAAAGAATAAAGAAATGAAGGATAAAAAAGATAAAGGGAAGGAAAAGAGAGCGAGAGCGAGAGCGAGAGAGAGAGAGAGAGAGAGAGAGAGAGAGAGAGAGAGAGAGAGAGAGAGAGAGAGAGAACAAGTGATGCAGGACGATACTGTCACCAAACTTAGACCTGACACCGTTCCCCGGCAAGACACCTGGGCGGAAACATTTTGAACGTATTTCCAAAACTTGAGAAATTCGTCCCTTGGTTAATATGAACGTGTGCCAGAATTATACGTTTTTTTTGTTTTTTTTTCAGTGTTATATTTAAGAGTAATAAGAGGAATAAGAATGAGAATATGAGTAGGAATAAGGAGAAGAAGAAAATGATTATATATGATAGTAATGATATGGGGTTTTTTTTTCCCTCTATTTTTTTTATTTATTGATGTTAAACTTTCTCCCTCGTTATCATTGTCATCATTATCCTCTTCTCGTTCTGTCATTAGTGGTTGTTTCCCTTTCGTCCTCTCTTTTCTTCTTGTTTTTCCTTTTTATCCATTTTTTTCGTCTTTCCTTCTTATAATTTCCTTTTTTTCTTCTTTTCTTGTTTCCTTTCTTCATTTTTTATTTCTTTTCTTTTTTCTTCATTCTTCTTATTCTTATTTTTTATTATTTTTTTTTTCTTCTTTTTCTTCCTCTTCTTCTTCTTCTTCTTCTTCCTCTTCTTCCTCCTCCTCCTCCTCCTCCATAATGCTATCAATCGACTCCCATGTCAATGTCAAACAGTTACGACACAAATACCTCCTCCTCCTCCTCCTCCTCCTCCTCCTCCTCCTCCTCCCTAATACAATCAATCGAGTGCCGTGTCAATGTCAAAGAGTTAGGACACAAATACCTCCTCCTCCTCCTCCTCCTCCTCCTCTTCCTCCTCCTCCTCCTCCTCCTCCTCCTGTAAAGCATGCACTCACAACTTCGCAAACTCATTCACCAAAACGACCGACTAACCAACGGACGAACGAACGCGACAAACAAACCGCCCTAAAAAAAAAAGGTCACTTGGTAAAACGTAAAACTTCAAGGGTCGTTTTTTTTTCCTCTTTAGTCTTGTTCCCTTTTATTATTTTCTTTGTATTTTCTCTTTCTTCTTCTTTTCCTACTCTTTCCCTTCTTATTTTTCTACTTTCTCTTCCTTTCTTCGTCTTCCTCTCCTTTCCCTTCCTTTCCTCTCCTTTCCTTGAGCCCTTTTCTTCTTTGTATCTCTTCTTTATCCGTTTCCCTTTTCCTTTCTCTTCCTTTCCTGTGTGATTTTCTTTTCATTCTTTCTTTTAAATTAGTTTTTCCCTTTCTTTCACTTTCTTTCCCTTTCTGTGTCTTTTACTTCCTCCTTTATTTATCTTTCTCTTCCATGGATATCTTTGCTTTTTGGTCGTTGTTGTGTTTCTCTGTATTTTGCTTTGTTTTGTTTCCTTTTCTTCTTCTCTTCCTTCTCTTTCTCCTTCTCTTTTTCGTCTTATTTCTCTCCTATTGATGTTCTCTTGTTTTCCTCCTCCTTTTCTTCTTCTTGTTCTTCCTTTCATCTCATTTCATCGTCTGCGTCGCATCTCTGGCTAACACACACACACACACACACACACACGAGGATAAGAAAAATTGGAGTATGAAAGAAACACTCGAGGCTTCAAGTGTTTCTCAAGTTGAGGTGACGAAGCGCAATACTCCTCCTCCTCCTCCTCCTCCTCCTCCGTCTCCTCCTCCTCTTTGTCTGTCTCCTTTTTCAGCTTCATTTTTAATCTTTTTATTCGTTTTATCTTCTTTCTTCTTCTTCTTCTTCTTCTTCTTCTTCCAAAGCGAAGGTAAGTATTCCCTTGTGTGTGTGTGTGTGTGTGTGTGTGTGTGTGTGTGTGTGTGTTGCCTAAAACAAACGAGGCAACTCTTCTTCGTCTCGGTCTACTGGAGGAGGAGGAGGAGGAGGAGGCGAAGGGAAATGAGGCAAGGAGAGGAAAATAATGGTTGGGATGAAAGAAGACAGGAAGAAAGGGAAAGGAAGAGAAAGGAAAAGAAGAGAAAGGAAAGGGAAGGGAAAGGAAGGGAAGGGAAGGGAAGGAAAGGGAAGGGAAGGGAAGGAAAGGGAAGGGAAGGGAAGGGAAGGGAAGGGAAGGGAAGGGAAGGGAAGGGAAGGGAAGGAAAAGAAAGGAAAGGAAAGGAAAGGAAAGGAAAGGGAAGGGAAGAGAAGGGAAGGGAAGGGAAGGAAAGAAAAGGAAAGGAAAGGGAAGGGAAGGGAAGGGAATGCAAGGAAAGAAAAGGGAAAGGAAGATGAAGAAAAGACACAGAAAAATGAAAAGGTAAAGAAGGCAAGAAAAAATATAAAAAATAACAGGAAGAATGGAAAGAAGAGAGTAAAAGAAAGGAGAGATGATGGGAAAGAGAAAGGAAAACAAAAGAAAAAATAGAAAGGAAAGAATAACAGATAAAAATGAAGAATTGAAGAGACGGAATGAAGGAAGTGAGAAGGAAAGAGAAGAAAGAGACTGAAGAGGAAAAAAGAAAATAGACAAATTGGAGAATAATAAAAATAACAGAAGAAAGAGGAGGAGGAGGAGGAGAAGTGGAAGAAGTAAGAGGAGTTAGTGGAGGAAAGACAGGGAGAGAAAGAGGAGAAGGAAGAGGAAGAAGGAAAGAAATGAAAGGAAAGAAACAACAAAATGAGACAGGACACGAGCAGAAAGAGGAGGAGGAGGAGGAGGAGGAGGAGGAGGACGAAAGGATGAAAGGATATTGAAGGATTTGTGTGTGTGATGGAAGGGTGGAAGATCGGAGGAGGAAGAAGAAGAAGACTAGAAGGAGGAGGAGGAAGACGAAGAGGAAGAAGAGGAAGAAGAGGAGGAGGAGCAGTAAAGAATGGGAGACACGTTGTTTTGTTTGTCTGACAAGCAAATAAAACGTTCTCTCTTCAAACGTTGCCATCCCAAGACTCGCGTTTCTGGGCTGAAGCGGCGAAACGGAGGCGAATAAACGGTTGGGAAAAGTTCATTATGTGTGTGTTTGTGTGTCTTTAGCCTGTGTGTTTGTGTTGCAGTGAGGAGCAGTGAGGAGCGGGCTTTTTTTTTTTTTCATTATTGTTTTCCTTTTTTTTTTCCTTGAACTGCTTCCTCTACTGTAAAAAAAAATCGCATTAATAGTTTAAGTCAATCAGCTATCAGGCAATATCTTGTTTTTCATTTTTGTCTTTTCATCTTCTTTTTTTTCTTTTTCTTCTTCTTCTTCTTCTTTGTTTCCGTGTTCGTCTTCTTCATCATCATCTCCTTCTTCTTCTTCTTTTTCTTTGTCTCCGTGTTCTTCTTCTTCTTCTTCTTCTTCTTCTTCTTCTTCTTCTTCTTCTTCTTCTTCTTCCAAAGCGAGGGACACGTGGAACTATTATTGATCTATCCTTGAATTCTCATAAATATATTACATAGGAACTTTTCTCCTTGTTCATATTCTCTTTAGCAAACTCTTTCGTGTCTAACTGAACCTCAAAACTAAATATCACTTCACACTTCTTATATTCACAGCTAAGCACTTTAATATTTGCTGATCATAATGTTTTTCTTCTTTCTTCTCCTTTTTGCAATAATATAATTCAAACAGTTCTACTTTTAAACAATCTATAGATAATTCAACGCGCCTTCTTTTCGTACCTTGAAACCAAATATCACCTCACATTCTTAACCTTATTGAACCTTATTAAGAGAGAGAACAAGAAAAGAGGAAAAAAAAGGAAATTCAAAGAAGGAAATAAGGAAAATAGATGAAGAGGAAAACGGCATCACTTTCTTTTATATTATGAGCTTTGTATGTTTTCTTGTTTTCCTGTTTTCCTTTCTCCAGTAAAAATCTCGGCGGCTTTACGCTTAACAATGTACAGATAACTTAAACGTTCAATCTGTTCCTCCTTAATTGCCGGCGTTTATATTTTTTTTCCTCTTTTTCCCCTTCGTTTTAGGCCTAACATAATACCTCCCTTCCCCTCTCCCTCCCTTTTCTCTCCCCTCCTTCCCTTCCTCCTCCATCCTCTCCCCTTCCCTATTTTCTCCTCCCCTCCTCTTCCCTCCTTCCCTTCCTCTCTCCTCCTTTCCTTCCTCCTCCATCCTCTCCCCTTCCCTACCTCCTCTCCCTCCTCCCTTTCCTCTCCCCTACCTTCCTCCTCCATCCTCTTCCCTACCTTCTCCTCCCATCTTCTCCCCTCCTTCCCCTTCTTCATTTTCTCTCCTCCTCCATCTTCTCCCCTTCCCTACTTTCTCCTCCCCTCCTCTCCCCTCCTTCCCTTCCTCTCCTTTTCCATACTTTCTCCTCCCCTCCTCTCCCCTCTCCCTCTCCCTCCCTATCTCCTCTCTCTTCATTAAACGCAGTAATAAAAGTTTATGTCTAAGATTTTTTTTCCGCCTTTTTCTTCTTCTTTCCCTCGAGTTAGTGAGCACGTGACTGGTAACTCGAGATTGCTGGAGCACTAACGCTACCTTGGTACCTGTTTGTTTGTTTGTTTGGGTTTTAATTCTGTGAGTATTTGTTTTGATTTTCTATTTATTTTTCTCTATTTATATTTATCTCTATCTTTTATGTTTGTATCGTTTTTTGTTTTGTTTTTTCTTTCTATGTTCTATACTCTTTTTTTCTATTTCTGTGTCTGTGTTCGATCTATGTCTATCTTCATTTAATTCTAGTTTTCGAGATTTAAAACAGTGTGGTATTGTAGAGTTTAATACTTCTATTCTCATCATATTCTATTCTTCAAAAACAAAATAGCATCGTACAGCTCAATATTTCTATCCTCATTATATTCTGCTCTTTAAAAACAAAACAGTATCGTGCAATTAATTTTTTTAGCCTCATTTCATACTCCACTTCTAAAACCTGAAACGAAGTAACATCACACAATCCATTATATTACCACTGTCATTTAATCAAACTCTACAAACACTCGGAACAAAACTGAAACATGGAATCCAATCTTATCCCTTTAATTTAATCCTACTCTACAAACACTCGGAACTAAACTGAAACATGCAATCCAATCTTATCCCTTTCATTTAATTCTATTCTATAAACACTTGCAACTAACAAGTGTCAACACGGACCAATATAAACAATAGGAGCGCTTGACTTCAATGACCTTCCGGGAAACACAACATTGCCTCACTGACTTAATAGCGTCAATAAATCAGATGAGCTTTATAATATTAGACTTTATAAATCAGATGACTACATAAACGACTTCACCCGAGGAGTCAGTATCGCGATGCACGAAACACATACTTCAGACTGTTACGTAACGAATAAAAGTTTGTTAATCGCCTAAACGTGTCAGGAAAGACTTTTGCCGATGGCGGAGTTACAAAGGCGCCGATGGTCTCAACTTTTAACTCGAAGGCTCGTATTCTCAGGCGCTTTCTGCTCTTACAATGACTATTTCTATATGCTATACCTTCTAATGAAATAGCTATAACCTGCCTATCACCAAATGAAATAAGGAAAATAAGCTGAGTACACTACTGATAAAAGAATCCTAATGATGTGTTTTCAGTTAGCATGGAAATGGTTAATATTGGTTACTGAAAGAAACGCCCTAAATACGAACGCTATTCTATTAACAAACTAGTAACATCGGTTGTAATGCGCAGTACCATACCACTACAACGTACAATATAACCACTTCCCAGCCACTCCCCATGAACCAAACTACACATAGCTGTCGTACGTATTGGAAAAGTAGGTATAAATAACGATATATACACGAATAAATAACTGTTGTAGGTATGAATTATTCGCCAGCCACTCCCCGTGAACTCAACCACAAAGATGTGTCGTATGTATCGGAAACGTCCGTACAAGAGGGTGTGGGCGATGTATGAGCCCTTTACCGAGGCCTTCACTAACTCCTGTCCCCTCTGTTTCTCTTCCATCCTTTCCTTATTTGTATCGTCTTGGTCCACTGTACTTTTCCCTTCTTTCTGTTCTGTGTTTAATTGCTACCCTTCCTTTCCTTTGTTAAGCTTTCCTCCTGTTTCTCTTACCTCTCCTGTTAATCTTACCTTCCCGCTTCTCTTTCACGGTTTAAATTTCCATCCCTTCCGATATCTAACCTGTATTTCCCTCCCTTCTTTGCTGTTACCCTTCTGTTAGTCTGATTTTCCTCCTCTTCCCTCTGAATCTCTCTCCTTCTTTTCAAATATCTTCCCTATGTCCCTTCTTCCCTTCTCTCATCTTCTTCTCTTCTATTTCACTTTCCTTTATGCCCGACTTTTCCATTCTCTATTCTCTGACTAACTTTCCTTCCCTATATCTACACTTGCCTTCCTTCCTTCGTTTCACTCTCTTATATCGCCTTTGTCCTTCCTTTCCTTCTCTCCTGCTGTCCCTGTTTGGCCCACGCACCCTTCTCTGTCCTCTGCTCATCTCTCGTTCCATATCCATATCACCACTTCTGTCCTTCCTTCCCTTCTCTAGTTTCTCTCTCCCTTACCAACGTTCCTTTCTCTCACACTCACACACCCCAACCTCATCCCCGTACCCACTCCATCCACCGCCCACCTGTATACTATTACGCGGCCCGTCCTTCCATCAATCAGCCACGCCCAGGTGAATTAAAGCAGGTCTAGTTAACGCGGGGAAAGAGAGAGAGATTTTCAGACCCCTTCCAATTTAATTATCCGGACGGGCTTGCACCTGCCGCCCAGCATCCCGTCACCTACACCTGGGTTATTAGCGGAGGGGGGAGGGGGGGGAGCGAGAGCGAGAGAGGGAGAGAGAGAGGAAGAGGATACAAAAGATGGATAGATAGATAGAAAGAAAGAGAGATGGAGAGAAAGAAAAAGCTAAAAGTATAAAGGAGAAAAAGAAAGATTAATAGATAGAGAAAGAAAGAAAGAGAGAAATAAATAAATAAAGAAAGAAGGAAGTAAAGAAAAAAATAGATAAGGATTTTAAGGAGAAGAGAGAGAGAGAGAGAGAGAGAGAGAGAGAGAGAGAGAGAGAGAGAGAGAGAGAAAATTAAATGAATGGAGAAACGAAGAAAAGAAGAAAGAAAGAAAGAAGGAAAGAGAGGAGGAAGAGAGAAGCAAAAGAAAGAGTATGAGAAAGAAAAAAAGAAAAAGAGAGAGAGACTGAGTGCGTGTGTGTGTGTGTGTGTGTGTGTGTGTGTGTGTGTGTGTGTGTGTGTGTGTGTTCAACTTAACTATCTACCATCTCGTCCTCATTTTAATAACAGTAATTTTCCGTTTATTTTCAGTTTTTTTTTTCGCCCTCAAATGACTCCTATGCTATAAATAAAAATGTATGGAAAATGTTATAATAAAAAAACACTAAAATGAGTCCACTTAATCTACAGGGGGTGGAAAAACGAATGGATATGTTTTGCGCGCTGATCCGAGTTCCCTCTAAAAAGTCATAAAAATTATTTCACATATATTTCCGAACTGTAGGAATAGATGTGAAATGCTTTTATTTTCCACCATCAGAGGTTTTAACTATTCGGCCACTCCTGGTTCTGAACGGGACTGAGCGAGGGACGAAATGATAGTTACGCGGAAAGTGACGAGTTACTTTTTAATGCGCGGTTATTTTTGGCTCTGAACGGGACTGAGCGGGGGACGAAGGGTTTTTTTTTTTTTTTTTTACAACAGAGGAGACAGCTCAAGGGCACAAAAAAAGGAAACAATAATACAAAAGAAAAGCCCGCTACTCGCTGCTCCCAAAAAGAATCCAAAGAGGTGGCCGAAAGAGAGGTCAATTTCGGGAGGAGAGGTGTCCAGTAACGGCGAAAAGGATGAACTACTTTTAACTATTCGGTCACTCCTGGTTCTGAACGGGACTGAGCGAGGGGCGAAATAATAGTTACGCGGAAAAGGACGAATTACTTTTAACTATTCGGTCACTCCTGGTTCTGAACGGGACTGAGCGAGGGGCGAAATTATAGTTACGCGGTGGTTCTGAACGGGACTGAGCGAGGGGCGAAATGATCGTTACGCGGAAAATGACGAATTATTTTTTACTGTGCGATCATTTCTGGCTCTGAACGGGACTGAGCGAGGGGCGAAATTATAGTTACGCGGAAAATGACGAATTACTTTTTACTGTGCGATCAGTTCTGGCTCTGAACGGGACTGAGCGAGGGGCGAAATTATAGTTACGCGGAAAATGACGAATTACTTTTTACTGTGCGATCAGTTCTGGCTCTGAACGGGACTGAGCGGGGGACGAAGTGACATTAACGCCGAAAAGGATGAATCACGAGAAGGAAAACCGATTATCCAGTGAGAGTGGAAACGAAAGTGACGATCGCATAACTCTTTCTAGGTGACAAAATAACACGGACAGTGACGAAATAGTGGATACGCCGAATATGACAGGAGGCTTTTTACGATGAATTCCGAATATGACACTGAAACCGACACAAATAAATAACCTAAGAAATGGAAAATAAGGAATATCAGTGCATATATATTTCTCGATGACATAGTAATTACATGGACCGAAATGGTAACTCGCCGAAAATGACGGGAGGCTTTTTACGATGAATTCCGAATATGACACCGAAATCAACACAAATAGATAACCTACGAAATAAGAGTGTCATAAATATTTCTGAATGACCAAAAAACTAGTAATGAAAAGACAGATACCCAGAGAAAGCTTGAGTATTTTTTTTGTGATGAATAATGACAGAAAAAGCATGGCATAAATCTTTCTGGATGACGAAATTACAGAGAGTGATGAAATAATAGATACGGAATATATGAAGAAGGTTTTTTTACAATTTATAACGAAAACGACATAAGAAAACAGACCAATCAATCCAGGAAAATGAATATACGGGTGAAGGAGGCATAAATCTTTCTGGATGACAAAATTACATAGAGAGTGATGAAATAACAGATACGGAATATATGAAGAAGGTTTTTTTACAATCTATAACGAAAACGACATCAGAAAACAGACCAATCAATCCAGGAAAATGAATATACGGGAGAAAAAGGCATAAATCTTCCTGGATGACAAAATTACAGAGTGATGAAATAATAGATACGGAATATATGAAGAAGGTTTTTTTACAATTTATAACGAAAACGACATAAAAAAAACAGACCAAACATCCAGGAAAATTAATATACGGGTGAAAAAGGCATAAATCTTCCTAAACTAAAATTTCCAAAGACTTCCTAAACAAAATAATAAATGACAGTTTTTTTTACGATAAATTAAAAATACGTCACGAGAAACATCGCCAATTAGCCAACGGAAAGGAAAATCAGCGTGAGTGTGGCATAAAACTTTCTGGATGACAAAATTACAAAAGGAGGACCAATTTTCGTGACGCCCTCCAAAGTGACGGACAGCCAGGCCTACAATGAGCGCTGCCTCCCGCGGAATCCGAGCGTAATCAGGGACGCGAGGAGGGACATGAGGAAATAATGAGCCCAGGAACAAATGTCACGCGAAGGCGGAAGACCATGAAAAAGAAATAGACTCCCCCAAAGAACATAGTGCATTTGTTTCACAGCGAAAGAAAGGCCGTAGAATTAAGAATATATTACACTCCTCGAAATAGCGTAGAGCATTTGTTTCAGAGCGTTATAAGAGCATTGAAAGTAAGAATATATATGGATAGGCTCTTTGAAATAAGGTAAAGTACTTGTTTGAAAGAGTTAGAAGAGCATTGAAAGGAAGAATATATACAGTTACAGACTTCGAAATAACAATGCTTTTTTTTCAGAGCGTTATAAGAGCATTGAAAGTAAGAATATATATGGATAGGCTCTTTGAAATGAGGTAAAGTACTTGTTTGAAAGAGTTAGAAGAGCATTGAAAGTACGAATATATATAGTTACACTCTTCGAGATAAAATAAGGAGAGGATCGAAAACCATGAAAAATAGTCCGTCAAATTAAAAAGATATGAAAGACAGGAAATAAAAAAGGACTAGCAAACTGAAATAAAAAAATAAAAAACAAAAGAATCTCAGGCAAAAAAAAAAGACGATCAAAAAGTGCAAGAAAGTTATAGAATCAAACAAAGCAAAAAGGATTAAGAAACAGGAAAAGAAGATATGACAAATTAAAGAGGATCCACCCACGAAAATAATCAATACAAGAAACCCAACTACGTATTCCTTCATCTTCAAGTGATGACCCTAAACTTTCCCCTACTAACGAACGGAAAATTGGCTTCACCGTAAGTCTTGAGGGAGAATAAGCTCCTCCGATCCCCTCTATAAGGTACTGGATACTTTGTGACCTCGGGGATGGCGTTGATTTCCCTTGGCAGTCACTTATCCGTCAGCCAATGAGAGGAGATTAACGTTGACTCCCCTCTGTGTCTATCTCGTCCCAACCTAACCTTACCTGACGGAGCTGTCCAAATATAGGTTAGTTTGGTCCACCCGTGCTAACCTAATCTAACCTAAACTTATTTCCCCGAGCAGTCATTTATCTGTCAGCAAATGAGCGGAGATTAATGTTGACTCCCTCATGTGTTAGTTCATCTCGTCCCAACCTAACCTTACCTGACGGAGCTGTCCAAATATAGGTTAGTTTGGTCCACCCGTGCTAACCTAATCTAACCTTAACTTATTTCCCCGGGCAGTCATTTATCCGACAGCCAATGAGAGGAGATTAACTTAACATAACCTTCCCCTAAACTAACCTTACCTGACTGAGCCGTCCAAATATAGGTTAGTCTGATTCACCCGTGCTAACCTAATCTAATCTATCTTAGTTTAACTTAACATAACCTTCCCCTAAACTAACCTTACCTGACTGAGCTGTTCAAATATAGGTTAGTTTGGTCCACCCGTGCTAACCTAATCTAATCTATCTTAGTTTAACTTAACATAACCTTCCCCTAAACTAAGCTTACCTGACTGACCTGTCCAAATATGGGTTAGTTTTATCCACCCGTGCTAACCTAATCTAATCTATCTTAGCTTAACTTAACATAACCTTCCCCTAAACTAACCTTACCTGACTGAGCTGTCCAAATATAGGTTAGTTTGATTCACCCGTGCTAACCTAATCAAATCTATCTTAGCTTAACTTAACATAACCTTCCCCTAAACTAACCTTACCTGACTGAGCTCTCCAAATATAGGTTAGTTTGATTCACCCGTGCTAACCTAAGCTAATCTATCTTCGCTTAACTTAACATAACCTTCCCCTAAACTAACCTTACCTGACTGAGCTCTCCAAATATAGGTTAGTTTGATTCACCCGTGCTAACCTAATCTAATCTATCTTAGCTTAACTTAACATAACCTTCCCCTAAACTAACCTTACCTGACTGAGCTGTTCAAATATAGGTTAGTTTGGTCCACCCGTGCTAACCTAATCTAATCTATCTTAGCTTAACTTAACATAACCTTCCCCTAAACTAACCTTACCTGACTGAGCTCTCCAAATATAGGTTAGTTTGATTCACCCGTGCTAACCTAATCTAATCTATCTTAGCTTAACTTAACATAACCTTCCCCTAAACTAACCTTACCTGCTAACCTAATCTAACCTATCTTAGTTTAACTTTAGCATAACCTTCCTTAACCTAAATTAATCTTACCTGCATGAGTTCTTTAAATATAGGCTAGCTTAATCCGCCGTACTATCACAGTCTAACGTTATCTATCCTCTGCTAACCTAACCTAACCTAACCTGATTGCACCCTTCAATTTAAAACCCGTGAATTTACAGTCTAACCTAATTTTACCTAACTTAACCTAACCTTACTTGACTGAGCTCTTCAAATTTTGGGTAGTTTGATCCGCGTGTTATATTACAAGCTAACCTAACGTAATCTAACCTATCAAAAACTAGACTAACCTGACCTAACCTAAGCTAACCTGACCTAACCTAACTTAACCTGACCTTACCTGATCAAGCCCTTCAAATCTAGGTTACTATGATCCACGTGTTATATTACAAGCTAACCTAACGTAATCTAACCTAACATAAACTAGACTAACCTGACCTAACCTAAGCTAACCTGACCTAACCTAACTAAACCTGACCTTACCTGATCAAGCCCTTCAAATCTAGGTTACTATGATAAACGTGTTATATTACAAGCTAACCTAACGTAATCTAACCTAACATAACATAGCCTGACCTGACCTAACTTATGCTGACCTAACCTAACCTAACCTAACCTAACCTGACCGTACCCGACTGAGCACTTCAAATATAGGCAACTATGATTCAAATTTTCTATCGCAGACTATCCTAACGTGTGTATTTCATCCTAGCAGTAGTAGTAGTAGTAGTAGTAGTAGTAGTAGTAGTAGTGAGTAGCGGGCTTTTTTTCACATATGTTTCCTTGTTTTATGTCCTTGAGCTGACTCCTCTGCTGTAAAAAAAAAGTAGTAGTAGTAGTAGTAGTAGTAGTAGTAGAGGGACGATGAAATATTTGCTGTCTTAGGGAAAACATATTACAGGGCCAATGTTTTAGGGTTGAGGTATTGGGCGAGCGGTATTACATGACCCACGGGAGGCCGGGCTGCCCTTCCTATACAGATGTTTCTGAAAATATTGAGGAATAAATATTTTCTTGTGAGTTCAAAGCCGAAAACTGGATATGGAAGCCCTTAGAGTTTTGTTTACTGGTTTAGTTCTACTACTACTACTACTACTACTACTACTACTACTACTACTACTACAACTACTACTACTACTACTACGGCTACTACTACTACTACTATTACTACTACTACCCACACTACATTACAAAATCTACCTAATAGACGAAAAAAAAGAGAAAAGAAAAAAAGTATATTATTATGAGAGCAAAGAAAAGAAAATATAAATAAATCTACATCTATTTATCTGTGTGTGTGTGTGTGTGTGTGTGTGTGTGTGTGTGTGTGTGTGTGTGTGTGTGTGTGTGTGTGTGTGAAGATTGCATTTCTCTTTCTCCTTTTTTTTATTATTCTCTCTCTCTCTCTCTCTCTCTCTCTCTCTCTCTCTCTCTCTCTCTCTCTCTCTCTCTCTCATTAGCATTCTTCTCACATCCCTCTTCCTTCCTTCCTTCCTTCCTTCCTCCTTCGTTTCCTCCTTCTCTCCTTTCTTTCCTCCATTTTCTTGGTCTTATTTTCTCTCCTCTCTCCTTTCCCTCCTAACTACCTTCTTACCTCCCTTCTTCCATTTCTCTCTCTCTCTCTCTCTCTCTCTCTCTCTCTCTCATCACACACACACACACACACACACACACGCACACATGAGGATAAGCCTTTTCAAAGAATTAACTTGAACAAAAATTAAATGAAACTAAGAACGCCGTAAAAGTTATGACTGCAAACCTGAAATAACTTTTATAATCTTTTTTTTTATACAGATTTCCGACTTAAATTAAATCTAAAAATAAAAATTGCAAAGGTATTATGACATTTTATATATTTTTCATTGTTTTGCACATGTTCCATTTTTAGGTCGTGGAAAAGAAGAAATAAAAATGTCGCTTTACGAATACCAATCTGTAAAAATGTTAAAAATCTTCAGGAAAAATCAAATGCATGTCTATATTTACCGGGAGACGTGAAACACAACAACACAATTAGCGGGGCATGAAACTATGACACACCTCCTTCCCTCGGCACAACACACTGACACAAGAAACACTCTGGACGCTTGTGTTGCTCTGCGCGGCGCCAACACACTGTCTGGGCCCCGCAAGACGCAGAGGGTGGACGATAACGACAGAAATGGACACAAATAGAATAGACAAACTTATGACCCTTGTTAAATGTGTTCACTTTCTGCCTTGTCTAAACTGCTAAGACAAGTTAAAACAAACTAAGAAGATATACCTTAGAATTCATGTAATAAGTCTGAAATACATCCCCGAAAGCACATTAACCAAGTCCACATTACCCTCAAAATAATAATAACAAAGAATCTCTCCCCTCATTATCCCATGCATGAGAATAAACAAAGAGGAGAGTGAGGGCCAGCAACCAGCCAGGGAGAGGAATCATAAGCGAGGTCCCATGCATAAGAATAAACAGAGAGGAGAGTGAGGACCAGCCACCAGTCAGAGGAAGCGTAAGAGTTGGAGAGAGATAGAAACAAACACTGAACAGGAAAACAACAGAAGCAGAAACAATGATATCGTAAACTCTCTTTATTCCTTTGCTTTCCATGCCGTGCTGGAGTCAGGCTGCCGAGACTATCAAGGAAAGGCTGGCAATGTTGCTTTTTATTCTCCTTCCTCAACGCGCCCGAAAGAAAGAAGAGTGGGAAGCGTTTTGTCATTAGAATATTCAGACTCGATATTTTTTGGTCTGTCAGTGAGAGAGCGAGAAAAAGCCTTGTCGAACTATCACTAGGCTCATAAAACCGAGACTATCAAGGAGGGGGGTTGTTCCGCTTCCTCAACGCGCCCGAAAAAAAGAAAACTGGGAAGCGTTTTGTCATTAGAATATTCAGACTCAATATTTTTTGGTTAGTCAGTGCGAGAGTGAGAAAAAAAGCTTTGTCGAACTCTCACTAGGCTCATAAAACCGTGACTATCAAGGGGGGGAGGGGGGGGGAGGTTCCGCTTCCTCAACGCCCCTGAAAGAAAGACTGGGCAGAGTTTTGTCATTTGAATATTCTAACTCAATATGTTAGAAAGAATGAAATATATAAAAAAAAAACTCCTACACACCTCCTACACCCACACCCACACCCACACCCACACACACACACTGTCCAGTCTAAAAAATTAAAGTCTGCACCATTTCAAAGGCAAAAAGGCAACGTGTTCCGATTCCCCTTCAAATCGCCAACACTTTTTTGCTACACGGCCAATTTACCTGAACGAGAGAACCTTACGTCTATGGAGCCGGGAGGTGTTGCCATACGGGAGGAGCATGCAGAGTGAAGTGGGAGGCGAGGGGGAGAGAGAGAGGTGGAGGAGGGAAAGCAGAGGAAGGAATACAGTCAAAGAAGGGATGAAAGGAGAGGAAAGGGAGAGGCGTGGTAAAAGCATAAGAGGGTAAAAAACACGAAAGAAATGAGGAGAAGGAGGGAAAGATATGCAAGGGAAGGGAAGGAAGGATAAAAGAGGAGAGAAGAGAAGAAATTTTGGAGAAGAAATGGTGAACGAATAGGAGAGATAGCGAGGAGAGAAAGATGGAAATTCCTATACTGTCCAAACTCCTTATGCAAGAGCTCTTTCGGCCTTCCTCTTCACTCTTTTTAGGAGCAATAAGTAGCGGGCTTTTTTGTTCATTATTGTTCTTCTTTAGTGTCTCCTTGGCTGTAAAAAAATGTTGTGAAAGAGGGTAAGAATGGAGAAGGAAGGAAAGTAGTATTAAACGAAAGAAGTGCATAGGAGAGAGAAGGAAGGAAGGAAGGAAGCTATATAGTGAAAGAAGGAAGGAGAGGCGAGGAAACGAAAGAAATAGAAAACGAGAAATAGGAGAAGGGAAGAAGAGGAGGAGGGGAGATATCGCAGAAGAGGAGAGGACAGGAAACGGACGATAAGATAAGAGAAATAAAAAGGGGAAGAGAGGAGAGAGAAGGGAAGAAGTGTTAGGAAAGGGAAGGAGAGAAAAAGGTAAGGGAAACATTAGTAGTAGTAGTAGTAGTAGTAGTAGTAGTAGTAGTAGAAGTAGTAGTAGTAGGAGGATGAGGAAGAGAGAGAAAGGAAGGGAAGAAACAGAAACGGAAAAAAACAAAACACAGAGAAATAAAAAGATAAAAAGCATGAATATGAAAACACAAAATAGAAAATGGAATAAAAAGAAAAGACACGGACGGAAAAATAAGGGGAAAAAATGAATGAAAAGTTAAAAAAAAAAAATATGTATGTGTGTTTGTGTATCTGCGTCTGTGTGTGTGTGTGTGTGTGTGTGTGTGAGAGAGAGAGAGAGAGAGAGAGAGAGAGAGAGAGAGAGAGAGAGAGAGGGTCAGGAGACGTGGACGCAGGCCTGGGAGAGCTAAGTTAAGAGGTGAATTACTGTTTTTTTGCAAGCCTGTGACTCGACTCAGAAGCGACGGTAATCTTATTTAAATAGAATCAGGACTCAGCCGCCAAGAACCCGGGCTGAGGCTTGCTCCTGGCTGGAATTGGTAACACTGGAAAAGGGGGTATGATGTCTTCTCTCTCTCTCTCTCTCTCTCTCTCTCTCTCTCTCTCTCTTAAGGTAAAAAAATGCTCTAAAATCTTCAAAAATATGGAAATCTAGAGATAATATGATACTAGAGAGAGAGAGAGAGAGAGAGAGAGAAATAGATAAAGAAAAATAGATAGATAGACAGAAAGAGAGTAAGAGATAGTAGGAGACAGAGAGAAAAAGAAAGGAGAAAGAAAATAAGAGGAAGAAAAAAGAAGCAAAAAAAAGCAAAATAAGAAAGAAAATAAGTAAAAAAAAGAGAGAGAGAGAGAGAGGTCACAAGGTTAAAAAGACCAGCATTCCCTAAAGTGTCTGGCTGAACCGCGACATTTCTAGCAGGTGATAAATAATTCGCGGCCTTGGTCACGGAGGGGCGGCCTGCCTTTCCTCGACTAAAATATGAGCAATAGAGGAAGAGGAAGAGGAAGAGGAGGAGGAGGAAGAGGAGGAGGAGGAGGAGGAGGAGGAGGAGGGAAGGGAAGGGACACGCAGCCTTATGTAAGAAGCTAGTATACAAAAAAAACTCCCACACAGGTATATTTCACACACTTTTACCCCTCTCTCTCTCTCTCTCTCTCTCTCTCTCTCTCTCTCTCCGATTTATTTCGTTATGCGTTTCTAATCTTATTCTATTTAATTTCTTTTTCATTCTAATCTAATCTAATCTAATTGCACCTAATTCTAATCTAATGTTGGTTCTCTCTCTCTCTCTCTCTCTCTCTCTCTCTCTCTCTCTCTCTCTCTCTCTCTCTCTCTCTCTCTCTCTCTCTTTCCCATTTTTTAATCTTTTCATTCAATTTCTCGTCCCCAGAAGGTTCGTAAGTTAGCCTGTACCAAGCATTATCAGGATGTATATATCAGTAATAACAATGATAATAATAATAATAATAATGATAAAGAGAAGATATATATGACGCTAAAATGTTAAATGTGAGGGCTCTTTTTCTCCTCCTCTTCTTCCTCCTCCTCCTCCTCTTCCATAGTTCCTTGTTTCTCCTCTCCCTCCCTCCTTCTTTCCCTCTCTCTCTCTCTCTCCCATATTTCTCTTTTCCCTTCCTCCGTTCCTTCCTCTTTTATGTTAATCCTTACTGTTCTTCGTCTCTTCCCTTTCGTTCCCTTTCTTTCCCTTCCCTTCTTTCTTTTATTTATTTCTTGTTTCCTTCTTTCCTTCCTTTCTTTCTTCCTCTCCTTCCCTCTCTTTCTCTGACCCTCCTTCCCTTCTCTTCCCTTTCTTTCCCTTCCCTTCCTTCTCCTTCATTTATTTCTTGTTTCCTTCTTTCCTTCCTTTTTTTTCTTCCTCTCCTTTCCTCTCTTTCTCAGACCCTCCTTCCCTTCCTACTTCCTTCCTTTCTTTCCTCCTTCTCTCCTTCCTACCCTGTCTTCCTTCTTTCTTTCCTGACATACTCCTCCTTCCCTTCCCTCTCCTTCCTTCCTTTCTTTCCCTACCTTCCTTCCTTCCCTACGTCTTTACCTTTCTCCCACACTCCCTCCCTTCCTTCCTTTCCTTCCTTCCTTCCTTCCTCTCACCCTCCATCCCTTCCTTTCCCTTCCTTCTGTCCTTCCAAACGTCTTTACCTTCCTCTTATACTCCCTTCCTTCCTTCCTTTCCTTCCTTTCCTTCCTCTCCTTCCCTCCTTCCTTGTTTCCTTCTTTTCTCCCTCCATCCCTTCCTTCCCTTCCTTCTTTCCTTCCAAACGTCTTTACCTTCCTTTCATACTCCCTCCCTCCCTTCCTTTCCTTCCTTCCTTCCCTCCTTCCTTCCTTCCTTCCAGCCACCTTAAAGTGCTTGATCCACGGCCAATTATGATTTTTCCCCTCGCGCGCCACACACCTGCCCAGAAAAGGAAAATAAGCGTCGGGGAGGCCAGACGCGACCCGCCGCTCCCCGCTCCCTCCCGCCTACACGACGAGGAAATAATATAAACAGGGCCGGAAAAAAGGCGCGTGATACAGGCGGAGAGGGAAAGAAGGTGGTGGTGGTGTCGAGGTGGTGTTGGGCGCTACGAAGTCTTTCATGTGTTAAGTTTTGTGTGTTACGTTAGAGAAGAGAAAGGAGGGAGGAGAGAGAAAGAAGCCCCTGGTATTTACTTTCTTATGAATTTAATATGATGGAAATTACTTTGAAGATAATAATGGTAACTTGAAATTAGAAGAAAAAGTATGACTGATGAAATAGCGGAGTGATAAGAGCAACGATGAATTAGAAGGGAAAATGAAGAAGAGAGGAAGAACAGAAAAATATAAATGAAGAGCAAAAAGGAATTAAGAGAGAAAAGGAAAGGAAAAGGAATTAAAAGAAAACTAAGAGAAAGTGAGAAGATTTAAGGAGGAATTAGTAGGAAAAAATAAGAAGACAGAAAAAGAAGTTAGAAATAAATGATAAAAGAGGAATTAAAAGGGAAAATACAGAAAAATGGAAACAAAATAAATGAAAACGAGTCAAAACGAATTAAAACGGATAACAAAAAGTAGAACGAAGTAGAAAAATGTGAAAAAAATAAAAAAAAGAGAAAGATGAAGAAGAATTAAGAGGATAGAAATTATTTAAGACAATCAAGACATATTTTCTTCTTTTTCTTTCTTTTTTTAGTTCCTTTCGACAAGAGAATTTCGCTTTCCCTCACGGCCGGGTCTCGAGGTTGGTTTCAGAGATGCATCGTGACCCGCGGCTGTTGGTTTTCGTTCTCATCTTTGTTATCTTCGTCTTCATGTCTCCGTTTTCAATTGTTTTCCTTTCTTTCTTTTCTTTGTTATCTCTCTTCATTGTTGTTATCTTTCTTTGTTATCCTTTCTTTTCTGTTATTATCTTTATCGTTTCCGTTTTCAATTGTTTTCATTTCTTCCTTTTTTTTTGTCTTATCGTTTTCTTTTGTATTTCTAACCATTTTCTTTTACTTTTTCCTTCTTCTTTTCGTCTTTTTTTCTCATTTTCGTGCTCAGTTGTTTTACTTCCTTTCTTTTTGTTTTGCTTTTTTTGTCTTTTCATTTTCTTTTTTGTATTTTTCATTGTTTTCTTTTTTTCTTCTTTTCGTCTTTCTCATTTTCGTCTTCAATAATTTTCCTTCTATTTTCTTTTCGTTTTTTTGTTTTTTCTTAGTTTTTTATCACATTTTCCCTTTTATTTGTTTTCTAACTTTTGTTTTCTTCTATTTTATAAACTTTTCATCTCTCTCTCTCTCTCTCTCTCTCTCTCTCTCTCTCTCTCTCTCTCTCTCTCTCTCTCTCTCTCAAACAAACACACAATTAGCCTCTGAGTGAGAAGACAAACATTCGTATTTGTGTCATTTTTTCTCTAGTTTTTCCTCCTCTTTTACTTCCTTACGTAATGGGTTTTATTTCCTTCGTTATTCGCTTTTCTATTCTTAACTATAAATTTCTAACCCAGTATTACCTTCGCTTTCCTTCTAAGTCAGCGTGTGAAATAATTAGCATTCCTTTTCAAATTCTTCTTTTTCCTCCTTTAGATTCTTATGTAATGACTTTTCTTGTAGTTATTCGGTTTGATATGAATGATTTTTATATATTTAGTCTCTCCTCTTTTCAACAAGGTCAGTGTTAGGAAAAATAGTTGTCTAATCTCTGGCATAATCATCTTTTTATCCTAAACTGTCTTAAATAAATGACTTCTTTTCCTTCTACGTTCGTTTCCTGCGACAGACTCTATATATATTTACCTCTATTGCTCTTTTCTACAAGGTCAGCGTGAGAAAAAAATAGTTGTCTAATCTCTGTCATAATCATCTTTTTATCCTAAACTGTCTTAAATAAATGACTTCTTTCCTTCTACGTTCGTTTCCTGCGACAGACTCTATATATATTTACCTCTATTGCTCTTTTCTACAAGGTCAGC
Source organism: Eriocheir sinensis (assembly GCF_024679095.1). Lineage (NCBI taxonomy): Eukaryota > Metazoa > Arthropoda > Malacostraca > Decapoda > Varunidae > Eriocheir > Eriocheir sinensis. The sequence continues at coordinate 18,973,968 of NC_066528.1, read as the reverse complement.
GTGAGAAAAAAATAGCTGTCTTATCTCTGTCATAATCATCTTTTTATCCTAAACTGTCTTATATAAATGACTTCCTTTCTTTCTTCGTTGGTTAGCTGCGACAGACTCTATATATTTACCTCTAAAAAAAACTAGTATTCTGATGTCAAAATCTCGTCTATTTTCTATTCTCTCTCTGTGTGTCTAGTCTCGTCTATGTCATTATATCGTCTCTACTTCCTTACATAACAGCTCTTACTTCCTTCCTTTGACATTCTCTTTAATGTTACTGACTATTGACGTTTTCTCTCTTTCCAACGGGGCATAACAAGGATCAAGGTTACAATTTCTCACCTCTATGGCTTTTTTTTTCTCTACTTCCTTACGTGACAGCTGATTCTCTTTCCTTCCTTCGGCATCCCCTTTACTATTATCCTCTTCTTCTATTGACATTTTCTCTCTTTCCAACGGGGCATAACAAGGATCAAGGTTACAATTTCTCACCTCTATGGCTTTTTTCTCTCTACTTCCTTACGTGACAGCTTTTATATCCTTCCTTCGGTATTCTCTTTCCTGTAACTGACTTCTTCGATTGACTTTTTCTCTCTTTCCAACGGGGCGTAAGAAGGATCAATCAGCGTTACAATTTCTCACCTCTATGAGTTTTTTTCTACTTCCTTACGTGACAGCTTTTATATCATTCCTTCGGTATTCTCTTTACTGTAACTGACTTCTTCTATTGACTTTTTCTCTCTTTCCAACGGGGCGTAAGAAGGATCAAGGTTACAATTCCTCACCTCTATGGCTTTTTTTTCTCTACTTCCTTACGTGACAGCTTTTATATCCTTCCTTCAGTATTCTCTTTACTGTTATCCTCTTCTTCTATTGACGTTTTCTCTCTTTCCAACGGGGCGTAAGAAGGATCAAGGTTACAATTCCTCACCTCTATGGCTTTTTTTTCTCTACTTCCTTCCGTGACAGCTTTTATATCCTTCCTTCGGTATTCTCTTTACTGTTATCCTCTTCTTCTATTGACGTTTTCTCTCTTTCCAACGGGGCGTAAGAAGGATCAATCAACGTTACAATTTCTCACCTCTATGAGTTTTTTTCTACTTCCTTACGTGACAGCTTTTATATCCTTCCTTCGGTATTCTCTTTACTGTAACTGACTTCTTCTATTGACTTTTTCTCTCTTTCCAACGGGGCGTAAGAAGGATTACGGTCACAATTCCTCACCTCTATGGCTTTTTTTTTCTCTACTTCCTTACGTGACAGCTTTTAGATCCTTCCTTCGGTATTCTCTTTACTGTAACTGACTTCTTCGATTGACTTTTCCTCTCTTTTCAACGGGGTACAAAAATGATCGAGGTCACAATTCCTCCCCTTCAGTTTCGTCGCGTCAAGAGTGTTTCGTTTTCCTCATGACCGATTCTGAATTACACGCTACCATCTTTTTTTTATTATGTTCTTCCTTTTATCTTTCACTCACAGTATTTCCCCACGCACACGCACACACACACACTCACACACACACACACACACACACAAGTTACGTTCCCCAAAAGCAACAAACTAACGAACTTACTGCTTCCTCCTTCCCTCTTTTTCCTCCGAAGTGCTTAAACCCATCGATAAATTTTCCTCCTCCTCCTCCTCCTCCTCCTCCTCTTCCTCCTTTTCTTTTGCATTCTTCAACTCACTAACCTCCTCTTTCTCCTCCTTTTTCTCCTTCTCCTCCTCTTCTTCCTTTTCTTCCTCCTCCTCCTCCTCCTAATCCTCTTCCTCATCCTCTTTCAGCTTAAACTCTTTCTTCTTCTTTTCCTCCTTCAACTTAACTTTTTTCTCCTCTCCTATTTCTCCGTCAACATTTGTCTCCTCCTCCTCCTCCCCCTCCTACGTTACTCTCGGAAATGCTGACACAACGACGTTAATACAAATCTCTTTCTTGCTCATTCAGGTACTTTCTCTCCCTCTCCCTCTCTCCCTCTCTCTCTGGTCCAGTCAGCGCCAGTCAACCTTCCGAGTGAGTGGCTGACTGGCTGGCGAGGGCGGGCAAAGAGGCAATCTGAAAGCCCTTTGAGCCTCCCGTCCTGCCATCTGTCGGTAGCTCCCAAAGGTTACATCATACCCCGTACTGTAGTTGGCCTTTGCTCTCTCTCTCTCTCTCTCTCTCTCTCTCTCTCTCTCTCTCTCTCTCTCTCTCTCTCTCTCTGGCTGGATTTCTGGCTCCGTCTTTGGCATAGGTAAGTCAGGTACAGATTAAGGTGGATGGGCTTCTAGTAAGGATGGAACGCCGGCTTGCTTCAGAAAGGTAAACTAAACTCTCTGGCTTTCTGGCTGGCTAAATGCGGTACTTTATTGGGTACGTCTTTGGTATAGTTAAGGCAGGTATACAGATTAGGGTGGATATAGACTTCTAGTAAGGATGGAACGTCGATTTGCTTCAGAAACTACGGTAGATGTTATCGCTATGTATGTTTCACTCTTGTTCTTTCTCTCTCTTCGCCCTTCCCTTCCTTCACCCCATCTCCCTTTTTCCTGTTTCCCACTTTTTCTTTCATTCTTTTCTTCTTTTCTTTCTTCTTTCTTTCCTTCTTCCTTCTATCTCTTCTTTCTTTTCTGCTTTTCTTTTCAACTATCTCTTCATTCTTTTCTTTTTTTCTTTTTTCTATCTCTTCTTCTTTTCTTTTTTTTCTTCTTTTCTTCTTTCTTCCACCTCTTTCCCACTCCTTCCCTCTCCCTCCTAACCCTTGCTCTCTCTCCCACCCTTTCCGTCTCCCTCCTTCCCTCCTCCACTCTCTTTCCCATCCTTTTTCTCTCTCCTTCCAAGCCTTTCCCTCGCTACCAACCCTTCTTTCCCTTCATATTACCTCCCTTTCCCTCTCCCTTTAACCCTTTCCTTTTCTCTCCCACTCTCTCCCTTTCTTACTCTCTCTTTCAACCTTCCCCTCTTCCCTCTCTCTCTCTCCCTCTCTTCCTCTCTCACCTTCCCGTCCCGCCTCTGCCATATACTCTTCCCCTTCCCTTTCTTGCATTCCTTACCTTTCCCTTCCCTTCTCTGTCCTGTCCCTGCAACCATTCCCTTTCTTTCCCCTTCATTCATTTTCCCCTGTCCCGCTATTGACCTCTCTCTCTCTCTCTCTCTCTCTCTCTCTCTCTCTCTCTCTCTCTCTCTCTCTCTCTCTCTCTCTCTCTCTCTCTCTCCCTTCCATCCTTTCCCTCCCTCTCTCTCTCCCTTGCTCTCTTCCTCCTCTTTCTCCTTTCCTGTTTTGCTATTGACCTCTCTATCTCTATCTCGCCGTCAGCCTTCATCCTTGCCCTTGCTGTCTCTTCCCTTCCCTCCTTCTCTCTTCCATCCTTTCCCTCTCTCTCTCTCTCTTTCCCTTACCGTTCCCCTCTTCTCCTCTTTCCTGTCTCGCCACTGTCATAAACTCCGCGCGCTGCCTCCCAAGCGACTCGAAAAAAAGAGGGAGGAAAACTCTTACACCTTGACACACCTGCACGCCCTCCTCCTCCTCCTCCTCCTCCTCCTCCTCCTCCTCCTCCTCTTCCTCTTCCGCCGCCGCCAGGTATATGCACAGGTAATACACAAGAGGAAAGGGGGGCGGGGGCTAATGGAACACCTGCACACACACACGCACGAACACACACAACCACTTTCCCTTCTTCTTCCTCCTCCTCCTCTTCTTCCTCCTCTTTCCACTTCACATTTTTCTTCTTATTTTTTTTTCTTTCGACTTTTTTTTTTGGTTATATTTCAAGGTCATTATTTGTTGCTCCTCTTCCTCTTCCTCCTCCTCCTCCTCCTCCTCTTCTTACGTTACTTTACGTTCACACACATGAACATACATACATACAT